>NC_081414.1:163386351-163453851 GCF_030272615.1 Cryptomeria japonica
CTGGTCAAGGTTATGGAAAGGCTATTCAAAGAAACAATGTAACTTGTTATGCATGCAACAAGATTGGGCATATTGCAAAATTTTGTAGAAGCGAGACTATAGTGGCAAACAATAAAGGATCTAATTACAAAGGCAAAGAGAAGGTGACTGAAATCAAGCAAGAATTTTCAAAACAATGGATTAGGAAGAGAGATCAGAGAGGTGATGAATCTATCACTGCACCGGTAGAACAAGGTAATCTTGCACCGACGGGAGATTCTTTAGTCCTTAGGGGTAAGGTAACAAATTTAAAACCATGCATTTACCCACGGTTGATGGTAAGAAGTTATATTTTCTTCTTTATCAGCAAATATGTGGAGTTTTTCACTTCACCAGAGAGAATAGTTGTAAGTCAAAATTTTGGCTATAAAGGCATTGTAACCTCGCATTTCAATTCACCAAGCATCCAAGCATTCGAAGAGAGCGAAATTGAGAAAAGACATTTTAAAGGCGAAGCATAAAAGATCTTTTATAGGGCATTCAAGGATTTCACAGTTAAGAGGTATTTATCTTTCACAATGGCATCTTTATCTTCTGTTCCTGATTTCATAGCAAACCCTACCATTGTGGAAAACATTAAGAGACCTAGACCTATTTTTAAGATCATTCCCAAGATAGAAAAACATGATGATTCTATTGGTGCATTTTCCAAAATCCCGAAGGGAGACACATTTACTAAAGACCCTAAGGCATACATACATTGCAACATAGAACATTTAGGATTTGAAGATTTTATGAACATGTACATGAATGAAATTACTGACAAGGATGGGATAGTGAAACTGGAACACAAGGTAGTTGAGGATTTAGGTTTTATAGACATCCTCCAGATGCCAGAATTCTCATATGAAGTCGTTCGCTATGTCCTTAGTAGGGTTCACGTAGAATTTATGTGGTTGGACTTGGTATTCAAGATAACCAAGGAAGCTATCAAAGTTGTTACTGGTTTACCCTCCACTAGTTCTAGACCTGTCAAGAAGAAGAAAATCCCTAGCAAGGAAGTTATGAGCTTAACTAGAGCTACATATTGTTGGCATATAATGAACCGACATGTTGATATGATGATAGTGTATGTTGTCATTGATATCAATAAGTGCAAGTAAACTAGTATGCAGATTGGAAGAAGTTGGTGAACTGGTATGAAGAGATGCAATGAATCGATGTTTGGGTTTCAACAAGTGTGACTATTGGTTGGTAGTCTCAGCTCTAGGGTTTCTGGTTTGGCAATCTCGCTTGTGCGATGCAACCGATGATATTCTATGATGAGTTAGCTAAGAGATGAAGATGAGATCATGATGCCACATCAACCTTGTGCACGTGAAGGATTTCCTTGAGGATCCTGCAAGTGAAGATCTATTGCATTAAATATCTACCTCGAGAATGAACATTCTTCTTAGCAGTATGAGAAGAAAGTGTGATGAGTTACTGATTTCTATGTGTGATGAAGAATGGATGATGCATATTGTCTTGTGATCTGTTTGAAATTGCATTTCTCTATGCGAAGTGTTTGGATGGTCAAGATTGGACCATTTATATTGTAAACCCAAAATACTTAGGGTTTAGGGTTTATGCTACCGACCTAATTGTTGTCTATAAGGTCGATGATGTTTGTTATTGTAAGTTGTTGGAAAATGTTGTGCATGTGTATTTGAGTGATGAGATACTTTCCAGACCAGTGAGAGAAAACTACAGAGTGTGATTGCAAAGTAGAGGAACTGAAAAGAATATGCCTTTGCATATAGTGTTGTTATCAAATCAAAGCTTTACCTGTTGTCTTCTAACCATTACAAGAGGAGGAAAATCCCTTTGTTGCATAGCCTTAATAGGCTTACTGTAGATCCTCTAACCAAGTGAATCAAGTTCATTGAGTTCTTTAAATCCTCTAGCAAGGTAACCTTTAACAGGGTTTCAACCTTTAACATGGTATATAGCCATCCCTTAAATGGGTGATCTTTAACTGGATCAGTTCCTAGCAGAACCTTATTGTAAAGTCTTTAATCAGATGAGGCTCCTAACAAAGCAAGCTTCAAAAGAATTCAAAAACAAGCTTGTGGGTATTCATCCCCACCGTGGTTTTTCGTATTTGGGTTTCCAAGTGAAAAATATGTTTGTCATGAGTTGTGCATTTTTTTTATGATTAAGTATTCTTTGTTTAAGGGATTATGCATGCAGAGCTAATGGTTATGGTATTGTCAACACACCACATGCATATGTTTATGGGTGAAGTAGTTATCAAGTATTGAATGAATCTGAAGGGTTCAGTTTTACCAATTTATGTTGTCTGAGGTTTTACTGTGTTTAACCGGTATTGTCATGGTTAAGTTCAGTAATGAAGACAACTGGTTAGCATTATTTTAACTTAATAAGTTGCACAAAAAATTTTGTATTTACTAATTCACCCCCCCTCTTAGTACCAATTAGGGTATCTGCTATTCATCATTATTCATCAATTGGTAGTAGAGCAACTCCAAGTCTTCGGTGATATAAGCTTAACCGCTTGAGGTAAAAGATATTGCCTTAATGATGAAGAGGGAAAGTCCTAAGTTCAATAGAGATAACTTCAAAATATGGAAGGACAAAATGAAGATCTATATCAAGAGTTTGGGTGCTCAACACTAGAGCTATGTTGAGAATGTCTATGTAATTCCCACTAGCATTTTAACTGATGATGAGAAAAGAGAGATTCAAGAAAATGGGCAAGTCATGGAAGCCCTTATTAGCAGTTTGTCTGCTATTGAGTTCATTGATGTATAATATAAGGACACTCCTTAAGATGTGTGGGACACATTGGAAACTATTTATAGCGGTGATGAACATGTAAAGCAAGCTAAGGAAGAGAGACTTAGAGGAAAATTTGAAGACATGACGATGGTTGAAGGTGAGACCACTCAGCAATATGGCATAAGAATCAAGACTATTGTTGGAGATATCAAGAGCACTGGTGGAACAATTGATGATGCCACCATTGTCACTAAAGTCTTGAGATCATTATTACTAGTCTATGTAATCAGAGTTGTTGCTATTCAAGAACTAAGGTCTATTGAAAAACCAAGTTATCCTTAGACTCTATCATTGCAAAGTTAACTGCATATGAGTTGAATAGCTATGATGGCAGTGTTCAAAAGATTGAGTCAGCTTTTAGAGCATCTGTTGCACCAAACAGAAAAGGAAAAGAAGAAAGTACTAGTTATGAATCCATGCAAAGCAGAGGTATGGATGATGAAGAGATTCTGATGGAATTTGAAGCTCTTCTTGCCAAGAGACTTCCAAAAGGTACTAGAAAATACAGAGGTAAGCCTCCTTTAAAATGTTTTTCCTTCAATAAGATAGGACATATAGCTGTTAACTATCCTAACAATGACAATAAGGATAAACCATAGAGGTTTAGAAAATATAAAGGAGGAAATAGAAGAAATTGTCTTGTTGTAGTAGATGAAGGTGTTACTGATGAAGAATTTGAGGATGAAGAGAATTAATACATAGTGTTTGTAGCTATAAAGGAAGAAGTGTTTGACAAGAAAGCACTTGTCTCTCACATTGACAACTCTAATGAGTGGATAATTGATAGTGGTTGTTCTCACCACATGACTAGTGATCGGAAAAAAAAATGGTCTCTAGAAGAATATGATGGAGGTGTTGTCAAATTTGGCAATGATGCACCATTCTTGTAAAAGGAAAAGGATCCATCTCACTGAATGGAAGGAGTAGTGCGGATGATGTCTGTTTATGGTGAAAATGGATAACAATGATAACAATATTGAAAGGCTAAATGAATTCAACCACTAAACCCTAGCCTAACAACAACAAAGATCCACCATAACATATGAAGATAACCTAAGACAATGCAAATAACTCAAAATCACAAAGATTATACCATCACATGTCCAATAGGGTTTTGATCTCCATTCTTCCTATCTCCATTGATCTTGCTTGATATACTTGCTCTCAGATTTTTGTATGCACAAGAGCTCAACAAAGAACGGAATGTGGTTGCAAGTGGAATTGTAGTGTAGCCAAGTACTCCAAAATCAGTCATTAGCATGTGTCATTAGTCATTAGGGTTTGACAATGAAGAAAGCATCTTCTTAAATAGAAGACACAATAAGAAATGGAGGGTTAAGATTGAGAGGTGTAAAAAGAGAGGTCGGCTAGGATTAGAGGGTAGGTAAAAGAAATACCAAAATAATGAAAGAGGTAGGTAGTGTATGAATTAAGGGATGAATGACATGTGTCATGTGTAGAAAAAGATAATGAATTAAATAAATAAATAAAGATTTATTTAATTAATAGAAGAAGTAGGACAATTAAATAAATAAAATATTTATTTAATTTAGGAAAGGGGTAATTTAAATAAATAAATGTATTTATTTAAATGAGAAATAAGGCTAGAAGAGGATAAATGAATTAATTAAATAAATAAAAATTTATTTAATTAATAGAAGAAATAGGCTTAGATAATTAAAATTTTGAGTGTCTACATTTTGCCCCTCTTTGAGACAATGCGGCTTGTCGCGTTGTTTCAAAGAAGATAAGATGAACTGATACAGAGTTGCCCCAAGATGGGAATTATATGCCCCCTCAAGAGATTGGATGAAAATGTCTGAAAAGATTGCAGACAATCTCTCGATAAGAAAGACGGGATAGAATGGACTGATCAGATAAAGTGACAAAGTCACGGGATAAGGAAGACTGACTCGGGAAATAAGAGCTAGGGCAGTCTATAAGATAGACCACAGGGGAAAATACATCCTCATTGTCATCTACACCGTCACAAGAGCTTAGTGCAAAGAGAAAATAAAGCAGCAACAGTCAGCAGCGATGGCTTTTGTTCACAGATTCGACCGTGTTCGCCGATTCTAGAGGCCAACGGAGGCAGGAGAGCCGGTGAGTACCACAAAACCTCCTCGTACTTTGATGCATTTATTATTGTCATTAATTCATACTAGGTAATGTAATAAATGCGCATTTATGTCTTCCAGGTCAAATCGACAGTTCTGTGATGAACATATGCTGTCGATTGGATAAGCTGTTGAGGGGATACACTCAAGAAGGTCCTCTAGGGAAGACTAAGATAGATCAAGGCACTTTGTGATGAACAGGGAGTACTAAAATATGAGCAGCACTTTGTGATGAACAGAGAGTGCAAATGTGAGTAACACTTTGTGATGAACAGTGAGTGTCACACACGTAGTACTTTGTGATGAACAGGGAGTACTACTAGGATAGATAGCAACACTTTGTGATGAACAGAGAGTGCAAATGTGAGTAACACTTTGTGATGAACAGTGAGTGTCACTATGACTGACATGATTTGATTTGCTTGACTGCAGGAGTACTTGCCGATGCTGGAGTCACGGGAGAGATTCCCATGGACTCAGAGGTTGCGACCTGAGTTGACAGCCGAGGACTGAGCTATGATTGAGGTTATGGGATTGAGATACATTCTGTATGTGCCTGAGTTTCGGGTGAACATGGGATTGCTGATTGCACTGGCTGAGAGATGGCACTCAGAGACTTGTAGTTTGCATTTGCCGATGGGTGAGATGACAATCACCTTGGAGGATGTATATAGGATTCTACAGATATCGATCGATGGGGAGTTAGTACCCTATGATCGAGACGGAGATAGGGATGCACTGAGACGAGTGTTCTAGGATCCAGGACTAGGGATGAGGGTGGGACATGTGGCATGGGATACCATGACATGGACAGGATTAGCACTACCAATAGTGTTGACAGGAGTTATCAGTGGGTTCCTCTGTCTGGATAGGACGACACGAGGGGTGGCTACAGGGGACACAGGGGCCAGGAGAGTTGATCTTGGGGTGGGTCCTTCTAGGGCTCAAACTTTGTCGAGGCCAGGCGGCTTCGAGGGAGGGAGTTCATCATAGCCTTAGAGGGCTCCCTATGTATCAGTATTGTACCATTTTTGTATTGTAGACACCTGCGGGTGATTGTAGCCATATGATTCTTTTAACATCATTGTATCATGACACTTTTGATTATATATGAGAGATGATCCATTTTTGCGGTAGCTATATGCATGTGTACCTTATGTGATGAAATGTTCTTATGTGATACATGTTTTATGATATGGATGCTTATATGATGCAATGCAATATATTTTTGTTCTTTTATGTTGTATATGTGATGTATGATGCAAATGTGAATGTATGTAATGCAAATGAATATGATAATGCAAATGATTATTTACATAATGAAAATGTGAGATGTGCTAACATGTGTTGTATGCAGGATGTGATGCAATTGTGATATCTATATGTATGTATGAAATGCTTATATGTGGTGATGCAGGTGTAACTATATGAAATGCAAATGTTTTTGGTGTGTCATTATACTCAGTCATGTGATAGCGGGCTACACGGACTCGAGAAGGACAATGGAAGTCAATCAAGAAAGGGGGATGGAAGATAGAAAATATGAACGTGAAAGAGCTTCTTGTGCGTTATCATCATTGAGCTTTATTATGGCAAAATAGGTTATGACAATCGAGGCATTTGTTCGGCCCAGAAAGTCATTGTACCTGTTTGCATGGAGATAAGACAGTCACAGACAAGGAATGCCCCAGTTCATACTAGACTCACAGTGTCCTCATATCCTTGGACAAGTCATAGCATTACTAAAAGACAATCGACAGACAGCAAATGCAAATAGGTGATGATACCCCATCCTCGCCTTTCTAGTCAAAGACATCCTGGAGATAGAATCTCTAGTCAAAGACATCCTGGAAAAGCTAAAAGACATGTCACCAAAAAGATAAAATCAAAAGAAAACCAAGACTCGACACCAACATCCACTGTAGTCCTCAAGTTTAGTGTCTCTTGTCACTTGTTTAAGTCGTATTCGATTGTGGTCACAATGTTCACTTTCACAAAAAGGATAGATAGCACTGAACCATATGTTGTCTGAGTCTGTTGAAAGATTTGATTTTGTTGAAGTTCATTGTTGCTGCTGTGTCTTATCTGAAACTGACTGAATCCATGAAACTGATACTTTATTGCGGAGAAGGTGGAACTTTATTGCGGATCTGTGATGCAGATGTTGCTTTATTGCGGATTGTGCGCGGATAGACTTGAAGGAAGCTGGAAGAAACTGTGCTCCTCGAAACATATGATGTTCTCAGTTCCACACCCATCACTAGACGTAGGAATTGCCTTAGTCACATATAGGATCTGATTTATTATGGATGGAAAGGGAATGAAAAGGGAGGGTTATGGATGGCTAACCAATCTTAGGTAGATCAATAACAAGCCATGATGGGAATGGGTAAGTTTATTGTGAACGAATAGGTTGTGAGTGTGTGCAAAGTGAAAGGATGAAAGTGAATCCTGAAGGAGAGAGGAGCAAAGTCTCTGCGCATGGCGCTGGTGACCCAGTTTTCACCATGGTACTTGCCCAGGGCGCCACCGAAGTGGTTTTCACCGTTGGACGAAATTATTTCTCTTTACTTTTCTCGATTTTTCAATTTTTTTGTTGTCACAAGGCGCCTGTTTGCCAGGTTTTCACCAAGTAACGATTTTTTTGTTTTATAATTTTTTTGTATTTTTTTGAAAATTTTTGATTTTTTTTGTATTTTTGAATTAGGATATTCTAAAAATTATGTGTAGAACCTGCGAAGGTGCATGCTGTTGATAGGATCCTCCAAGGGTTCACCTTCTGTAGTTGAGAGCTGATATGCCCCAGATCCATATACTGCTGTGATGATGTAAGGACCAAGCCAGTTTGGTTCGAACTTGCCCTTCTTATCTCTGTCTTTCTGATGTTTGGGATTTTCTTTGAGAACTAAGTCACCTACCTCAAATGTGCGAGGCTTGACTTTGTGATTGTAACTGCATTGTTCCTTGACTGAATGATGTGTAGCTTGAGTGACTGTCTTCCTTGATAAAGGAACTGAGATATAATTACTAGTGTGTGGACTACACAGGCCCATATGCATGTCACCTAAAGAAGTTTGGGCATCACTGATAGCAAAGTCCTTTGAGGAAGCTCCATTAAAGGTCCATGATGTATCGCCAAAAGGGAAAGGATGTGTGGAACAAGTGGATGAGTTATGAAGGCTTATGATTGCAAAAAGAAGTGAAAGTAGGATAGCATGATGGAGACTTAGGATCAACAAGTATGCTTTTTGACTTAAAATTGTAGAACTTTTGCCCCCAGTTATTTTGATATTAGGGGAGATCAACTCTTTCTCTTTTTGCTTCATAGGATTTTTATCCTTGACTTTGATTTTTGCTGAGTCCAGTAGCTTTTGATTTTGATTTGGACTAAAGCTCTTTTCTTTATTTTTGACTTTTAAATTTTTCTTTTCAAGGCTTGATTTTTGATCCCCAATGAGTAAGGGCTTTTGTAATTCTTGTTGATCCAAGTCTGGGAGTGGAGTGAAAATGGAATGAGTAGATGAAATGGTAAGGCTATGTGAGTTCTCAAGAGGGCTGGCAATACGCTCAATAGATTCTTTGTTGGAACCACTCTTAGGACTATTGATATCAAGAGATGCTTGCACCACTAGAGGAGATTTGCATTCAGACTTAGTAGCCACAACACTAGGTGGTTCACACCCAATTCCTTGGCATTGCAAATTGTTTGTAGGTTGCTCCTGTTGACTGAATGGCTTAGGAGACTGTGGGAGTTGATCAACATGAAAGATATACTCACCACATCCCATGTCTTTAATCTTGAACTTGTCTTCTTTTAGCTCTGCCTGTTTTGATGTAAAAGCTTTTAAGGATTCAGGATCCACATATGCCGATGAAGGAATAGCTTCGCGATTGACTGGGATTGTTATTTCTGATCTAGGTTGTAGATTGTTGCAATAGATGAATGGATTTGGATCCGCTTTGACGGTCACTTCAACTCCATTGTGTGGAAACTTGATACATCGATGATATGTAGATGGTATTGCTCTCATCTCATGAATCCATGGACGCCCTAGCAATATGTTGTACGTGAGATCTAGATCCAGGACTTGACAAGCCACATCCTTTGTGACTAGCCCTATTCTGAGAGGTAAAATGATTGTGCCCTTGGATGAACGCTCTTCATCATCATATGCCTTGATGGTAATTTTGTTTGTAGAATTCACAGCTTTGTCAGAATATCCCAATTGTCTTATGGTACTCAAGGTACAAATGTTAAGACCTGCTCCTCCATCTATCAGGACTCGCTTTATTCGGTGTTTATGTATGAAGGCTTCAACGTGTAAAGGTGCATTATGAGGCTGACTTATGGAGGCATCATCGGCTTCTGTGAATGTGAGGGAATGTGGAACGGATAGGTATCCCACCATGGCTTGAAACTGGTCCACGTTCAGATCAGTAGGGACAGCAGTGTCTCTCAAGATTTTGTCGAGGATGGCTTTATGTGCAGGAGATATACGTAAGAGCTCAAGAATGGAGATAAGTGCAGGTGTCTTCCCTAGTTGTTCTACAAGATCGTACTCAGGCTTGGTAGATAAAGGATTGGTATTCTTAGTGGAGGCACCTGGCAATGTAATCTTACCTCGACGGGTTGTAACATGACATTCGGAGGTAGCTTCGGATGAAGATCCCACACCCTTTAGGACAATTTTAGTTCGCTGAGGAGGATTCTCAGGATTTTTATTTTTGATAGTAATAGTAGAAATATAATTGTCCATTGAGATGTGATTGATAGTAGAATCATAATTGTAAGGTGCTCTAGTGTAATTGGCTTGATCATCTGTGACTTTGCCTTTTCCTTTGTCATGTTTTGGGAATGGTTCCTTAAACACCTCATGCTCTTGGTTAGATGAATGTCCCTCAATCTCAATATCTCCTCTGTCAATGAGATCTTGCACAATGTTTTTCAATCGATGGCAATTACTTGTCTTGTGACCCTTGCTCTTATGAAACTCACAATATTCATCATCATTCCACCAATTCGGTTTGACCTTTGGTTCATATGGAGGAAAATCTGGAACTGTGATCACTTTGTTTGCTACAAGCTTTTTGAATACTGATTCAAGTGGTTCTCCCAATGGAGTGTACTTCCTTCGTGGTTTTGAAGTTGTTTGATTGTTCACTTGATTGTTGGTAGAATTTGATCCAGAAAAGACGAACTTTGGTCTCACTGTGTTGGCATCAACCACACCATCATTAACTGTGTTCTTATTCTTGTTCCAAAATTTTGGTTTGTCCTTTCCTTTGAAGTCCTCTTTGTTTTCTTTGAATAGTTTGATAACTCCTTGTTCAATTAAGACTCTTTCTGTTGCTAGGCCCTTTTCAATGACATCCTTGAATGTAGACAAACAAGCTTTTCTGAGATCATAGCCAATAGCCTTGTTAACATTTTGTGTGAACATCTCCACCATTTGTTTTTGCGGGATCTCACAAGAGCATCTGCTAGCTAGGTTTCTCCATCTCTGTAAAAATGTTGCGAAAGATTCTCCTTCTTTTTGTTTAGTATTGCACAAGGTAGTAACTGAGACATCTGTTTCAATGTTGTAAGAAAAATGCTGAATGAATGCTTCTGCCAAGTCGCCCCATGACTTAATACCGGGAGGTAATTGAGAAAACCATTCCATAGCTTGATCTCCTAAGCTCTGTGGGAATAACCTCATCAAGTATGTTTCTTCTGCCGCTACCTCAATGCAAGCTGTGAAGAATTGTCTTATATGTGCCTTGGGGTCTCCTCTCCCTCTATATTTGTCAAATTTTGGTGTCACAAAGTGTGGAGGAAATGGAGGCATTGGAATTCTCTTATCAAAGGGATAAGGGCATATATCTCTCATAGTGTATGTAGGTTTGGATGTACTCATGTCCTCCACTTTCTTTTGTAGATCTCTAATTTGTTGTTCCAAATTAATCTTGGGAGGAGACTGATTTCTTGTAGCATACCCCATGTTTGAAACACCCATTTGAGGAGGAGCTTGTTGCATGTATGGATGATACTGATCATAGACATGTCCATATGGAGGTCTATATTGTTGCGACATGTATGGAGCACTTGGCATAACTTCTTGTTGAGGGGCCTCATATCTGTTTTGTGTATATAAACCATATTCAATAGGCCTTTCATTTTCCATTGTGTTGCCCCCAATTTTGACATGAGGTCTCCTTGTGTCAAAATTTTGAGGATGTCCTTGAGTATCCACTTGTCTTGATTGATCCATACCTTGAGCATGTGTTTGAGCATAAGGCCTCCATGATGGTCTTTGAATGTAAGTATCATATGTTTGAGCTTGTGTATGTGGGATTGCCGGTTTTTGAAGCAGAACTGATGGTGACTCAGGCATCATATTCGGTCCTCTATTTCCTCCACTATTTGGTCTCCTTTGATCCATGTTGGATTGAGTTTGTTGTGAGGGTCGACTTTCCATAAGTTGAGATAAGTCAAAATCATGTGGTATTTTAGCTCCACTTTGTGCCATCATGTTTAGAAAGTATTGACGATCTCTCCTCATTATCTCTTCAACCAATCTATTGAATTGAGGATCCATTATGGATTCTTGTATGTCTGCTGATAGTATTGAAGAGTTGTCAACATTGTCATTGTGTGTAGTATTGTTTTTTATAGTGTTTGCGCTTTCCACATTTGGATTATGTCTATAAACATTCATGTCTGGTAATGTAGTGTGCTCAGGATTGTAGAATAGATCATTGTCATCCTCATAAGAACTCATGTTTGCGGATTCTTGAGCTTCTTTAGCTATCCTCCTAGATTTTTGAAGGCGGGTTTCAACCATGAACTAGGTGTTTGACCAATATGTGAGAGACTAGATGAAAAATATGAAAAGAGTATGGAAGACCAAGAGTTGTATGGAGTGTAAATGAATCTTGAGGTGTACTTGCAATGTCCAAAGTGTAAGACCAAGTATGTAAGTAGTAGAGTAGGTGTGACTTCCAAAGAGAGGATAGTTTCTCTTGATGAGGTAAGCTGACCTTGACTCTAAGTAAGACTAAATGAGACCCAAAGGTAAGAAACCTTGATGAGGGACCACTTAGCAAAGTGTAGTTGTATGTAGTGTGTTGACAAAGTATGATGAGGACAAGCAAGTGACCTTTTGACTCAAGTTTAGACAATTGTGAATGTAAAATGAGATGTGAAGCAATGATGGACTATGTGAGACCCAAGGACAGGTTGAATGCTAGATGAAATCTGAAGAGACAACCTAGGAAGCTCAAGTATGCCGAAACTGATTTCTTTTGTTTGTTGGACTGTGAAATTTTTCCAATTTGTGAAGTTTTTGGTTGTGACCAAATCTGAATGTTTGACTATTTTTCGTGACAAGAGGACACAATGTTGATGAGGACTCAGTGTTTGCAAGTGTTTAGACTCCAAAATGACTCCAAGAAAAAGTGTGTTGTTTGATGTAAAATTGTTTTGCATACACTTGAAGACACAAAAGACACAATGTTTTGCTGTTTGGTCTTGATTGTTTGAATGTTTAACATAAGTCAAGCACAATTCTTATGGCTGGCCAAGACAACAGTTGTTGATCCCACATGGGGTTTTACCCCCGAGGCTACGCTATTCAGAGCGGATACTTAGATGCTTGACCTCACTGGCTCCACCCTCGGCACTCACTTCTCGGGTCAGCCAAGCATCAGTCCCCATGAAAACTCCCCATGGAAAAATTTGTATCTCTACTAAGAACCATATGTGTGTGGGCCACTACCAGAGGTCCGACCTCCTGCCCCAACAACTAGAAGGATTTGGGCATCTAAAACAAAGAGGTGTTAGTAAGGGCATCCGCTCGTGTGGCCATACATGCGGCACTTTCAGCTCTGTAAATACAGAATGCTCCCAACCGGTAGGGGTTACGCCCTACAAATGATCAAATAAATTTGATCAAACGGGTTTATGGGGAGACATAGTGTCGGTATGAACTAATCAGCACACGTTATTCATAGTTTTCACCATGAATACATTTGATTATAGTGGTTTGGATGAGGTGGGTTTTCCTCGCTACCACTTGGGTCATTCTCTTCTCACTAGTAGTCCTAATGACCACACGGGAAGACAGGCCCTCTAAAGATTAAACAAAAAGAGCCTATTGCTCAAGACACAAAAGACAATGATTCAATTTTAGTGCACCAATTGAAGTGTTTGCTAGTCTATGAAAACAAGGCACATAATAAAAATCCAAAAAACCTTGCCAAGGACCTACAACAAAGATTTATTAGTAGTTTGGATTGTTTCAAATGATCACCCCTTCCTGCAAGCACACAAGTTAGGTAAATTTTAGATCCAAAAGACTTTATGAAATAGGGGCCTTCAACAATGCGTTTTGTTGACCAATTCAAAGATCTGATTCATCATAAAAAAAGAACACCTGTAAAATTTCAAGATATTTTCAGAAATGTAAGAAAATCCAAAAAATTTGTTAATTTGCTCCAAAAATTAATTTTTTATGAAAAATCATAAAAAATTCATATAAAATGCAAAATCAATCAAAAAAATCTGAAATTTTTACTGGATATTTTTGGTGGTCTTCCAAACCTGCACAAAAAATTTCCTACAACAAATCCAAGCAGTTTGTGAGATATGAGTAAAATAATGCAAAACCCTAATTTTCAAAGATCTGATTTTTGAAGAATGATTTTGCATCAAATTTAAAATCACAAAGAACAGATCCTGTGTATAATTCTGAGAGATTTCCAAAAATGTAAGAAAATCCAAAAAATTCGCTAATTTGCTCTCAAAATTAATTTTTTATGAAAAATCATAAAAAATTCACATAAAATGCAAAAGCGATCCAAAAAATTTTATGGAAAAATTCAAAGCCGTTTGTGAGATCTGATCAAAATAAATAAAAACCCTAATTTTTAAAGATCTGATTTTTAGGGAAATATTTTGTATCAAAATTAAATTAACAAAGAATAGATCCTGTGTATAATTATGAGATATTTCCAAAAATGTAAGAAAATCCAAAAAATTCTCTCATTTGCTCTCAAAATAAATTTTTTATGAAAAATCATAAAAAATTCCTAAAAATTGAAAATTTGCTCCAAAAATTCTGAATTTTGGATTGAGAGCTCCTGATACTTTGTTCAACCTGCAAAAAAAATTTGGTGCAAAATTTCCAAGCCGTTTATGAGATATGATCGAATCTCTCCAAGATCTTGATTTTGTGTCCAAAACCCTAGCTGCACAAGGTTATTCTCCAAATTGTTTTACAAAATAGCAATATAGGGTTAGAAAAATCTGCAAAAAAACATAGATCTAAGAAAAATCCATGTCCCACCGGGCGTGCCAAAATGTTTATGGTGAAAATGGATAACAATGATAACAATATTGAAAGGCTAAATGAATTCAACCACTAAACCCTAGCCTAACAACAACAAAGATCCACCATAACATATGAAGATAACCTAAGACAATGCAAATAACTCAAAATCACAAAGATTATACCATCACATGTCCAATAGGGTTTTGATCTCCATTCTTCCTATCTCCATTGATCTTGCTTGATATACTTGCTCTCAGATTTTTGTATGCACAAGAGCTCAACAAAGAACGGAATGTGGTTGCAAGTGGAATTGTAGTGTAGCCAAGTACTCCAAAATCAGTCATTAGCATGTGTCATTAGTCATTAGGGTTTGACAATGAAGAAAGCATCTTCTTAAATAGAAGACACAATAAGAAATGGAGGGTTAAGATTGAGAGGTGTAAAAAGAGAGGTCGGCTAGGATTAGAGGGTAGGTAAAAGAAATACCAAAATAATGAAAGAGGTAGGTAGTGTATGAATTAAGGGATGAATGACATGTGTCATGTGTAGAAAAAGATAATGAATTAAATAAATAAATAAAGATTTATTTAATTAATAGAAGAAGTAGGACAATTAAATAAATAAAATATTTATTTAATTTAGGAAAGGGGTAATTTAAATAAATAAATGTATTTATTTAAATGAGAAATAAGGCTAGAAGAGGATAAATGAATTAATTAAATAAATAAAAATTTATTTAATTAATAGAAGAAATAGGCTTAGATAATTAAAATTTTGAGTGTCTACAATGTCTATTGGGTAGAAGGTCTTAAGCATAACCTGTTGAGTGTTGCTTAGCTAAATGATAAAGGACTCATTCTGGAGTTCAAAGGTGGAGTCTTGTTGGTAAATAGATTTATCACTGCGGTCGTTTACCTGAAACTAACCTTGTTTGCTCGATAAGCAGTGACAAACGTTCCAATAGTTGGAGAGATCATTCTGTGAAACACGATCTTCCTCTGCATTTGAGAGGGGAAACTCCCTCATATGATAGGGGTGTTTAGGATTTTCATGTACTTTTAACCTGAAAGTACATAAAGGAGAAAACATAGAACTTAAACAAGATTAATAAAAGAAACCCTACTAGAAGACATACAAACAACAAGTAGGATTCCATAAATGATAACAATCACAAAAGGGGTTACCACCAAAAAGGTTATTCATGCAACAATGATGAATGAAGTACAATAAACCTTGACACATGAAGAGATAGGTTGTACTAGCACGTGCAAGTCAAGATACCATGAAATGATGTGTTTCATCAATGAATTTCACCAATACATAAAGGGATTACTAATTCAACATACGCAAAATTAGCAACAATAACTCACAAATACATTCAAGACACACAAACTCAATGCATTCTTCATTACTCTTTTTGAAAATATACAAGTTCAAAAACCCCTTAGTCAAAGGTATGAATATGAAAAGATCTCACTTGGTTTCTCTACAAAATTCTGTAGAGTTTTCCCCCTTTGTAAGAGTCTCCCGTACATTACCAATAGCCTTCTATTTATAGGCTTTTAGGATAGATACCTTATAACCAACTTCAATCTTGGGTTAATAACTAACTCTTTTCTGCGTAAATTTCAATGAGTTAATAACTTACACACTTATGCGTAGAAAAATTCAATATCCTAACCTTTGGTTACAATAAGCGACACAAGTCACTTTTTACAAAAATAATATCAAACACATTACATTGAAGAAATAATTCTTTTGTTGATTTTGTGGAGGTGGCCTCCATCTTTATTTTCTTCATTCGCACTTGTAATTATCCCAAAAGTACCAACAATTGCAATATACTAACACATTAAGGTTTTGACCATTGACTTAAAAGAAATACTTGCCCACAAATATATTGGCCTCGCGAACATGCTCTCCAATTGCATCTATATTTGTCAATCATTCTTTAATTTCATAACACATCTTTTCATAATGGGAAGGCTCGCATGATGGAATGATTGGTTTTTTGCATTCATACGTTGTGAATTCCATCAATTATATTTCAAAGAATATTACTATTCATGTGATTGAAGTATGTGCAACCATCTTCCACTAAGTAAGACACAAACAAAATGGTTCGAGAGTCCTTCATTAAAAGATCTCGATAGCTCTACTGCAAAATGCATTTTACCCGAGCCATGTTTCAACATTTTGCATTTCATGTCTGCGGGATCATTTCCAACTATAACCTCACAAAAATCCTGAATTCTATTAGGCTTTGTGAATGTTCATACCACATGAGGAACTGGCAAAATTTTTGATGTTCAAATCTACAATTGGACGTCTTCTTCTTTGATAGTTTCCATGTATGTCTATCGTGGCAATTGCAACTACAACATCTGATAAAATCTTCCGACCACCATACTTCAATGAATGCCCATACAATGTCTTCAAAACTTCTATATATTATGCGAGCATGCTGGCTTCTATGCCTGCTAACTACATTTGCTTGAATGTTCCTAATATCCTTTTCAAACCACCTCTTCTCCTCTTTTATGTTGACATTATAAGAACTCCCCTGTAAAACAAATTTCAAAAATTTCTACATGTTCACAATAGAAATAGCTATGAACATTGGATAAATCTTCAAATTGACAGAAATAATTGATATTCCTCACAAATAGTTCTCAATCAACAATCTTGGAGATGAACATCTTAATGTCGTTGATCAACCCCTTTTGCCTAGATATTCTCTATTTGTGCATGAATTTTATCTCTTGCAAGAAAAGCATTCATGAGATGAAATCTTTTTGAGGAATTTTGTCAAACAATTACATTTTTCTATATGCCTCGAAGAATGTCCATAATCTATTCCAAAGACCCTATACTGTAAATATTGTGAAGTTTGGATTTACACCTGCAAATATATTTGTTTGGAATTTTTTTAAAGCCTCTTCAATAAATCCATTTTGCGCAAACCTTCTATGTTTGTAGATGTAGATTATCTTCAAATGCATTTTGCATGAGATGCCAATTCTAAAGCCATTTGAGAAAATAATTCAAATGCTCTATCTATGATTCCACATTTTAGCATGTGTCTACCCAAGTGGCTGCAACCACTCGATTGAAAAAAATCCTCTATCCTTTATGCTTTGTTGAATGTCGTGACAGGTTTTGTGCATACCTTGCGATCATTGCAATAAATGAGACCACATCTCTTTAAGGTATTCTGTCAGGCATTTCACTTGCTTTGTTTATGCTCCATGGTGCATGCATGTTTACCAGAGCAGCTACACGACTGGTGAAAATCCCTTATCATTTGAGCACAAACGACTTCCACATTGGCTCGTGAGCAAGAAGACTGCAACTTTATACCTTCTTCGATACATTTTATTAGACAGTTTACTTACCATGATTATGCTCCACGATGCACATGCATTTTGTGCATACCTTGCGATCATTGCAGTAAATGAGACCACACCTCTTTAAGGCATTTTGTCAATCATTTCATTGATCGTTCAGGTTCCACGTTCAACATAAAAAAACATTCATGGCAGCTGCAACTCAACCTCTAATGAAATCACTTTATCTTATGTGCATTTGATGGATATCGTGACAGTTTGAAGACATTCAATTATGATTATCGAGCAAAGAGGGAATAAAACTATAATTGCCATGAAAAAACTTCCATATTCTGCAAATTTAAACCACAGTTGGTATGCATGTTAACTACACATCATTATGTCAAACATTTCTCATGCATCATCTTTGCTTCCATATCCTTTGAAAACATGTCAGTCGGGGCATAAAACATATTATACTTTGGTGGATGTCGATACTCTTTTCAGAGCTTCCATTTCAGCATAGGCAGGGAGGATGTTGGCATAGGTTGCAGAGGAGTTCATTACCCTTTAAAAATACAACCACTTGAAAGTTTCAAAAGTTTGTTCAATAAATACATTATGTGTGTTCTACCACCATTGCAGCTGTGAGATGAAATTTCTTTCAGAGGCTCCTATAATTCGCTTTCATGTCTCCAGAGTAGCTGCAACTTCAACATCTGGTGAACTCCCTCTCTTCTTCAATGCATTGATGAATGCTCATAACCTGTTGTTTGAAGTTTTCTTTTTTTTAATTTTTAAAACTTTTACGGAAGAGGTTAAGAATGCTCTAGAACGGAGCATTTCTAACCTTCTTGACAAAGCAGGCCCACAAGATTAAGAAATGAGGTTAGAGATGCTCAGTTTTGGAGCATTCCTAACCTTTTTGTGAGAGGTTAGAAATATGGGTTAAGAATGCTAAAAAATTGAGCATTTCTAACCATTTTGGCAAAAAGTTAAGAAATGAGGTTAAGAATGCTGAAAAAGTGAGCATTTCTAACCTTCTTCTTCAAAGGCTATGATTTTGACCTCGGAAACCATTGATCATGGAGGATAGTAAAGGAGGAATGCAACTGACATTTTTAGACAAATTTTTCCCTCAAATGACCAAAATAAAAAATAATCTAAAATATTAAATTATTTATTTAAAAAATAATTGAAATATTTTAAATTTAATGCTCATGCTTGAGAAAAATGATATGACTTTCAAACGGTAGTGAGTTAGGTCCTTAAATTTGAAACACACATCAATGGTAGGGAAATAGGTCTACACAATTATTTACACCTCATGAAAAATCCTAGGCTTATATATTTTAATCATTTTGGGGCAACAAACACCAAAAATTGAAAGTTTAAAATATGACAAAGTTTGAACTGGGTTCAAGTGAAAGTTGGCCACATGACACAAAATGATGCTTAGATCCCAAATGTCAACTGCTTTCCCTCAATTCTTAGTAATTTTCAAAATTCATCCACTTTTCATATTTTGACTGGCAACGACCTTGGATCACGTGCTCACTACTTACGCATAAACACCTATTGGATCTTCATTCAACATTGAGACCAATTTGAAGTTTCAAATTTTAGGTATGCCAAATATGGGGGCAACAAGTCTGCAGTATAATTGGAAAAAGTGGTTAACTTATTGCCATCAGTAAGCAGACCAGAGGTAACTTGTTTTAGTTGAATGCCAAGATAAGTCGGTGTCTGGTGGCCAAGTTTGATGACAGTTGGATATGGCATAGGAGACTTTGTCATATGAACTTTGATAATATTGTGAAGGCTAGTAAGATCAAGGCAGTAAGAGGATTGCCTTTGCTGAACAAACTGGAGAATTCCTTGTGCAGAGAATGTCAACTTGGGAAGATGTCTTCCTCAACTTTCAAAGGTAAGTCTTTTTCAGCAGAAAACTTACTTGATCTTGTGCATACTGATTTGTGTGGTTCTATGAAAACTAGAAGTATTCAGGGAGATAGGTATTTCATGATTCTTACTGATGACTGCTCAAGAGTGATGTGGGTCACATTCTTGAAAGACAAGTCTGAGGTGTTTGGAAAGTTCAAAGCCTTTAGAGCATTAGTAGAGAAGGAAAGTGGTCAAAAGATAAAATACCTAAGAACTGATCAAGGAGGTGAATTCACTTCTGATGAATTCAACAAGTACTGTGAAGATAGCAGTATCAAGAGGTAGTTGTCTGCCCCAAGGAAACCATAATAGAATGGTATAGCAAAATGAAATAACAAGACTGTAGTTGAAGCAACTAGAACAATTTTGATCCAAGGAAAGGTTGCTCACACTTTTTGCAGAGAAGCGGTGAGCACTGCAGTCTATACTATGAACTGGATACTCATCAAGAAAGGTAGAGTTAAAACCCCTTATGAGTATTAGACTAGGAAAACTCCCACTGTGAGTTATTTTAAAGTGTTTAGTAGTAAGTGTTACATCAAGAGAGGTGAGCATCTGAGCAAGTTTGATGCTAAATGTGATGAAGGAATATTTCTGGGATATTCCACTAAGAGAAAATCTCTCAAATGCTACAACAATAGAACACATAAAATTGTTGAGAGTATCAATGTCAGGGTTGATGAATCCCTTGAGGAACCTGAGGAAACCTGTAGTGAGAAAGTGGAAGATGAACTGGGTATAGACAAATTCATGAAAGATGCTTCTAAAATGGTAAAAGAAGTTACAGAAGCGTTAATGAGTCTTGTTGGTATTGCTGCTAGTATAAAAGAAGGTCAATCAGAGTAGACATCTGTAGCTCATATTTACCCAGTTGTTACTTCTTCTGAGATAGAAAGTGATAAAGCAGCTGAATTTAAAAGAGTTGAAAGGAAGAAAAGAAAACCTTCACTGGCACCTACCCCATCTCCAAAGAAGTCAAGGACACAAAGAAAGAAGAAACAGGTTGTAAGAGAGCCTAGTGGTCTAAAGAAGAAGGTAACTCCTAAGAATAAATCAGAACCTAAGGCATTGGATACTCTTACAACAGAAGAGTTGATAAATGAAATCACACAAGAAGGTAACCTTAGCAATGTAAATGAACTCTATCATTCTTTCAAGGATGCAGATAAAAACACTATAGAGGAAAGCATTATATTACATCTTGATATCTAGAAGAAATTTCTCATTGAGGTTGTAGATGATCTGCCTAATGATTTGTATTTGAGGCTAGAATCTAAAAGAATGTCAGTAATAGAATTGGATAAGAAATTATTTGAAGCATTGTTGGTGGTTCACCTTGTCAATTCTCGATAGGAGATTGATGAATTGATTGCAAAAGCCAACCGATCAGTTTTTGTAAGTGGTCATTGGTAGGTTAGCCTTATGGTAGGCTAAGTAAAGGAAATTGCAAATGAAACAACAAACAAATGGGACATATTTTTGTGGAAAGAGAAAAGAAAGAAGAAAAGGATAGATAGAAAATGGATGTCTTTTGCAAAGATATATCAAAAGGATAAAGGTAAAGGTAAAATTGGTAGTGTACCTAATATAACGGTCAATGATAACCTTCCTCCACCGACACAGGACACCCCACCAATAATTATAGAGGCACTGGTATAAATTGACAATCAACTGGAAGAGAAGGCAGAGGAAATAACAAGAGACGACACTAATCCATAATCTGAAGTTCTTTTTACCATGAATGTGGACACACAAGACTTCAACATTGTCATGGACAAAGAGATTGTAGAGGTAAAACAAACTAATGCTACAAATATTAAAATCTTTGAGTCATCGGTCAACACTGTTGACTCTCAGAACATTAAGATACTAGCACAAGTTGAGAAACCTAATACCATCCCAGATGCTACTTAGCCTAACATTGAGAAATTGGCAAAAGCAGAAGCAGAAGTAGAGGTAAAAACACAAATTGAACCTACAAATATTGACAATCAGTAGATGGTAGAGAAACCAGCAAAGAAAGAGCCTGAATAGAGTATAGATGAACTGACAGTCAGCAAGATAGAGAGTAAGGATAATAGTAATGTTGAAAACAAAATTGAAACACAGAGTGGACAAAAGGCAGAAACAGTGAATAAAGAAGAGGACAAAGATGGAAACAAAGAAGAAGTGGTTAAGGCAATTGGACAAGTATCTAAAGAAAAGAAAGTTATAGCCAAGCCTAGCACTTCCACCATGAATTATAGACCTACAAATGTGACTGATGTACTTTTGGATTCAATTAAGAGGATCACACATTTCAACGCCTTAGCATTCAAGGTCATTGATGATACATTACCTATATTGAAAATTATTGCACCGGCTTGTAAGATAGATCATATTGATGGATATTTAGGTAAATTGGACATATTATCCAAATTCATTGCTTCAAATATGCTAACTGTAGATAAGATTAATGAGGAGACTACTAGGAAAGGGTGAATAAGGAGAAAAGTGAATTCTTTAATAAAACTATCAAGGATTGTACTGAGCATATTGATTCTTTATTATTGGTACTTAATTCCACCATTTTGGAATATAAAGAATTGTATAAGGAAGAATGCAAGCCTCACAACTTGACAAAAGACATAGAGGAAGAGAAAAATAAAACACAAAAAGAGATTGATGATATAGCAGACAATATGATAGGTTCGTCAGAACTTACCTCCGTTTTTATCAAGAAATAGCATTTTTTGAGGAAAAGATTGAGAAACTAGAAAAATAAAAAGCAAGGATAAGAATGAAGGCACCTGAGCTAAATAATAAACTTGGTCATAGATTGCACAACCTTATAACTCAACGGATTGATATTTATAAAGAAACAATTCAAGGAGAAAGATCACCAGAGCAACAGATGCATTATCTCACCGGTATGATCTAGCGGATTGAAACTATTATCTCTGACAGCACCAAATTCATGTAGAGTCTTAATCTGATTTTGACGCATATATTTCAAATTGTACATAACCAGATACAATCTATGAGGTAGAAGTTTGAATTCTTTGATTCTTTTTGACATCCTTTTTTATTGATGCCAAAGGGGGAGTAGTAGTATCGAGAAAAATGTACAGAAGAGACCATTTGCTTAGGGGGAGCACTCCTATTTTTGAATTAGTTTTGGACTTCATTTTTGGATATCAGTTTTTTGATTTTTCTCATGAGTGTTGCCATCAATGCCAAAGAGGGAGATTTTTGGCATTCTACGCTCAGATGAGAATAGTTGATGTTGTCATTTATGGCAACCAACTGGTAATATGGTTCACAACTTACACCAACAACAAACATCATCTACCGGCACCGGTAGGCACAACAAGCTTCTTCTCACCAGCACCTAGCCTACACCAATAGAAGATCTTACCGACACCCCAACCGACATGGAAATTATATTGTAAAGACTCATATATGTATGAGATCTTATAGGTCATTTACTAAGTGACATAGGTATGTTAGAAAGTGATAGGTATGCAAAATATGTATAGGTAATTAATGCAAGTGGATTATTAGAGTGAATATCTATATATACATTTTGATGTAATAATTTTGATGAGAAAATAAGAGAAGAGAAGAGCCAAGAAAGGTTTATGGCAGAGGTACTTGACAGAGCTTAAACCGGTGCTGAATCAAGCATTATAGATGCTATTTTGAGGAGTACATTGTCATTGGATTTAATCATCCAATTTTGTAGTCAGTGTGACTCCTTTTTGTGATTGAGTAGTGAGATCTAGGTTGTTGCCCTTCCTGCATGTGCAAGCCCCTATTGTATCTGTAATATTTATTCATATTGTCTAGTGAATAAATATTGTGGGTCACAAATCCCACCGAGGTTTTTCCCCTACCAAGTTTCCTCACCAAAATTTAACATAATATATACAATATAAATTTATATATATATATATATGTATATCAAATACAATATAAATACATATATACGTATATATATACATATATACATATAGATACATACATACATATATACATATATACATATATATATATATATATATATACATACATATATATACACATATATATACATATATATACATATATATATATATATATATATCAATATTTCAAATAATCATTCATGTATGCAAGATGCATTCGATGCAACTATAGTGGTGTGTGAGATTCCATCTCCATTACTAAATTTGAAAAGCTTAAACAACTCTAATTGAACCAAGTTCTCGCCTTCATCCACATTTACCTGTTCCTGCATTCACTTGCACTCGATATTTCATCATCAATGACAATCCCCAATTTCACAACGAAACAATTAAAATTATTCATTCACATTTAAATTTCCATTTCCAATTCCAATTTAAGTTTCAATTTCTTTTTCTTTTTCCATTTCATCCATATCATCATAAGATATAAATTATTTTCCTAATTTAATATTTGTAATTAAAATATTGATAAAAATGGTTTGTGACATCCTTCCTCGGTTGGAAGAGACATCGTCCCAATCTCTTATTTATCTATTAATAAACACATAGTACCTCAAATATCATGAAATAAAAACCACACATCATAGTCTTCAATTAAAACATAAGCAATAACAATAGCATCCATGCTATCCAAGTTCACAACACATGAATCAAATAAGAGTATCAAGGTATCTTATGCAAATAAACATATACTAATCTATGAATGCATATGAGGAAAATGATGGTCAATCATCTCAACATCCTCCCATGTAGCACTATCCTCAGAGTATTGGTCCCACTTGACCTTATACTGAGTGAAATCTCTATTATGTAGCTTCACGCTATGCTAATATAGGATTCAGATGGGCTCCACTAGCACCACCCCGGATCCTGTACCTGTAAAGATCTCCAGTCAAGAATATGAGATGCATCAGGATGATATGGTTTCAATAAAGAAACATGGAAAACATTATGGATTCAAGCTAGAGTAGGTGGTAAAGCTAATATATAAGCAGCTAGATTTATGACTTCCAGCACATCAAAGGGTCCCACATATCTTGATACCAACTTTAATGATTCCCCAAATGAGATAGAGCTCTTATGAGGCTTAACCTTCAAAAAGACTTTATCTCCTATAGTAAACTATCTGAAATTCATGTTTCTATCAGCATAGCTCTTCTACCTATCGATTGCCTCCTTCAACCTACTCTTGATCAAATTCATCTACTCATTCATTTCCTTGAGAAAATTAGGACCAATGATGATCATATCTTCCATTTTATCCCAACTAATGGGTGTGCGACACTTTTGTCCATAGAGTGCCTCAAAAGGTGTCATCCCTAAAGACACATGAAATGAGTTGTTATAAGAAAACTCAACCAAAGGAAAAAGTTTCTCCCACTTGTCCTAATGATCCATGTAGTACATTTGTAGGAGATCCTCTACTACCAATGTAACCCTTTCTGATTGGCCATTTGTCTGAGGATGATATGCCAAACTAAAATTCAATCTAGTTCCCAAAGCTGCATTTAATGTTGTCCAAAATCTAGATGTCATCCCAGTATCCCTTTTCGATATAATAGTTTCTGGTACAACAAGCAACTAGAATATCTCTTGCACAAATTTATTTTCAAGAATGAATGATCCGTCCTTGAGATTTCCAAGTATGAAGTGTGCAACTTTCATCAACTTATCAACAACTACTAAGATGGTATCATGCTTGTTCTTTCTCATAGGTAACCCTTAGATAAAATCCATACTGATTACCTGCCACTTGTACTCAGGTATGAAATTTTGAAATAAAAGTTATACTAGATGAACATGCTAAGCTTTCACTCATTGGAATTCCAAACATCGTGCCACATACTCTCACATTTTTCCTGAGTTTGAACCAAAAATACAAAGTTCTCAACTCAACTACCATCTTTGTAACTCCAGGATACCCTGAGTAAGGTGTATTATGCACCTCATGCAAGATCATCTTCCATAGGTCTCCACCTTCAAGAATATACATCCTCCTTTGGTATCTCAAAATACCATCTAGTTCCATCACATATCCAACAAATTGATGATTTGAAGGATCTACCTCTAAGGTTTGTTTAACCCTTTCATAATGTTCATCTCCTGAAAGATTCTGTAATACTTGTTGTTTCAAATTTGTCCTTGTTGTAACTATAGCAGAAAAATGTCTTCTTCGGCTAAGAGTATCTACTACTCTATTTTCCTTTCCCTTGAGATATTCTATACCAAAATCATACTCAGAAATTTAAGCCACCTTCTCTATCTTGCATTAAGGTTAGGTTGTACAAAGATGTACTTCAGTTCTAAATGATCTATCTTTAGCTCAAAAATTTTCCCTAGGAGGCAATTCCTCCACATCTATAATACATGAACAATATCCAAAATCTCTAATTCATGTGGTGCATAGTTCGATTCATATTGTTTAGTTTCCTAGACTCAAAAGTAACCACTTTTCCTTACTGCTCCTACACCTTCACCTGAAGCATCTGTAATCATTGTGAAGTGTTCATTAGGATCTGGTATAGTCAAGACTGATGTTGATGTCAACTTTTTCTTCAAAAGCTGAAATACCTCTTCGCACTTCTCAGTCCATTCAAATTTATTTTCCTTCTTCTGAAGAGAAGTAATAGGTGCTTCTATCTTAGAAAATTATTCCACATACTTCTTGTAGTATCCCACAAGACCCATAAAACTTCTAACCTCTGAAACATTATGAGGTTTTGGTCAATCTATGATTGCCTCTATCTTTGCAAGATTAACATAAATTCCTTCTATAGATATAACATGGCCTAAATAGTGTACCTTTTCCTAAAAGAAGGAACACTTCAAAAACTTTCCAAAAAGCTTTCTATCTCTTATCCATTGTAAGACAATTCTCAAGTTATTCTTATGTTCCTCTTCATTCTTGGAATAGATCAATATACCATCAATGAATATAAGCACAAAATCATCCAAGTATTCTTGAGAGATACTATTCATAATGTTCATGAATCTTGCTAGAGCATTTGTTAGATCAAAAGATACTACAGTGAACTCGTAATGCCCATACCAAGTTCAAAATATTGTCTTTGGGATATCCTCTTCCTTTATCCTCAATTGGTGATATCTTGATCTAAGGTCAATCTTAGAGAATATGGTAGCAACCTTCATTTGATCAAATAACTCATATATCCTAGGCAAAGGATACTTGTTCTTAATGGTTACCTTGTTCAACATTTTGTGATTAATACATAACCTCAAGGTACCATCCTTCTTCACAAATATTACTAGAGCACCCCATAGAGATACACTTGGTCTTATGAAACCTTTCTTAAGAAACTCCTGTAATTGAGCCTTAAGCTCATATAGTTCTGTGGTAGTCATTCTGTAAGGAGCCTTGGATTGTGGCTCGGTTCTAGGTAAGAGTTCGATAGAGAAATCAAATTCTCTCTTTGGTGGTAACTCTGAAAGATCTTGTGGAAATACATCAAAGAACTCTTTGAGAACTGGATAATCCTTAGGACTTTTTTTGGCATTATTTGAGTCACTTACAATGATAACAAAAATGGAACATCCCTTCCTTTGATCTTTCTTGAGTTGCATAGCTGAGATGTGTCTCGATTCAAGAAGCTTTTGAGATTCATGAATCTCAACCGCATTTCCATAATCATCAACACAACTGACAACTTTATGCTCAGTTAACCAATTGATACCTAAAATCACATAATATGATCCTAGCGGTGCTACATATAGATTAACTTGAGTTTGAAAATTAGGAAGTTCTAAATCACTACAAAATAAACATGATTCTACCTTCTTATTTGGTTCTAGTTCTAACCCTTTTGCCAATTGTTTTCACCTGAAGTTTCTAGTCAAATTAGTTCTTTATAAAGTTAAAAGATATTCTAAACAGAATAAGACATTATTCTTAAACATAAAGGACTTAATAAACTTTATGCAATAGATTTGAGAATCCAAAGTTTTATTTATAATAGTATGGATTTCAAATATCCATTTGGTTACATAGAATGACTATTAAGATAATCAAGAGGTGAATACTCCTTAGATTTACTTTCAGTTACATGATCAAGAGGAACACACTCCTTCAATTTTTGTTCAATACCATGATCATTTTCATAGGGTACATAACCCATGGGTTCCTCTTGTGACACAAAGCTATGAGGTACATACCCTTCATATTCATCACTAGTGGAATTTAAAATTATTTCTGATAGAGTGGGCTTGTGTGGATATTTACAAATCATTTCTATACTCCCCTCAGTAGACCTTTCTCTAGAAAGTGAAAAATATTTGGATTTAGTAGGAGAGTCTGGAAGGATGAAGTTATCAACTTCCTTCATCTTCCTTTTTTCCTGACGAACTCGAGACATAGCATAACTTAAGGTTTCAGTGTCGCCTAGCCAGATTTCTTTGTCTTTGTTGGTTCCTTCAACTATTTTGACAATTGCTTCTCTTTCTTTCTTAACCCTTAGCGCTCATTCCCAACCACTGACTTTTTATGATAACCGATGGACAACTGAGAGGGGGGGATTGAATTAGTTGTCAACAAATTATATTTATCAAACCACTTTATAACCTTTAACCGGAGTACATAAACATTGAATACCAAAATAGCAGAAACAAATATCAGTAAGCAATAAAACTTAAGAATGAAATAGAGAATTAACACAATGCAACCATACCACATAACACCATTATTTTATGTGGAAAACTTGATAAAGGGAAAAACCATGGTGGGAAGCCTACCCACAGTCAGATGATACTTTTGCAGAAACTATGTGATACAATAAGGCGCCTACACATGCAAGAAGGAACACTCCCTAGAGTGTACTGCTCATTACAAAAGAGTTTCACTGACTACAAAGAGCTTATAACCACCTCAAGATAATTAGACAACAATCCATAATAATGAACTACTAGAGATAGCATCTACCATTCCTGATCATAGTCTCAGTTAAGCTCAATACTGGAGGCCTTTGACCTCTTATTGAAACCCAATTCAATCACCTATGATCGACCAAATCTCCTTTGTATATAATATTACATTTCATGACCATGACATATATATTTCATTCTCATACCCATGATCTACAATGAGATCTTACATCAATTTATACAAGCCCTAAGGCTTAAACCAATTAGGTTGGCCACCTAAAAGATATTACAATAAGATCATTACATACATTCATATTATAATGATATGACATGTCGTCTTTAGACCAAAACAACAATAACCAAACCATATAACATCCCAGTAACATGTAGAGAACACGTTAACATGATACCGGTCCATAACCTAGATAGGTACCAGACCTAATCTGGGTCCACCATGCCAAGCAATGTCTCCAATCAGTTGAGGCATGATCAAGGATCACCTTCTACATCCTTAATTCCATCTAGAAGCCACACCAACACCACTTGCACATCCTGTCAAAGATTCTCATTGAAAGATCTATCAATTAAACCTTAAACTCTTACTGGAAACATAAGATCTTCTACTGATAACCAAAACCTATCTATCGGTAACCAACCAAAATAACTAGTGTTGACATTAATGAAAAAACATCAATGCAACACATGATCAATTTATCCATATTGCCAACAGAAGAAGACTAAAGCTCACACCCAGGCAAGGAAAATGCACAAGAAGAAAGAGGAGACTGTTAAGGAACCGGAAGCCCACAAGCAGGTAAGGGCCCTGGAAGATGATCAGAATTTGGAAAAGGAGATCATGGAAGAGGTTCTTAGGGCTGTTGACATAACCATCCAGCACACCTCTAAAGAGGAAAAGGAAATCCCTAGAAAAGTTGACCCCCCCTCTAACCCTCCCCCCAAGGGTTTGCAAGGTTTCATGGAAACTATGGAGTGGCTCATCAATTAGTTAGAAGAAAGCTATGGACAAGAATAAAAAACTCTGTAACAAAATCTTGATCCTGGAAACCATCAATATAGGGGAAGGGAAGACCATGGACAACTTCATAGAGGACCTAAAAAGTACCATCTCCAAAGTTGAAGATATAAGAGATGCTTTCAACCCCAGGTATGAAAAAATTGAGAAGGATTTGCTGGAAAGAAAGAATTTTGCTGACACTAATGACCACACCCTCATGGAAACCGTCAACAAAATTGGTAAAATTGAGGAGTGCCTGAAGAACATTGCTAAACAGAGCCTTAGCATCCTAAAGATTTCAGCCAACAACACCAACACTCTCATCAGTAAACTGGATGATGAAAAGAAAATCCTGGACATTGACCCAGAAATGGAAGGAACAGGAGAAGCTCAAGGCCCTAGAACCTGCACCAGAGGCAAAAAGAAGGACAAAAAACCTAACAAGGGTCTGGGAGACCTTAAAGCTATCGGGGCTTCTTACGACAAGCTGGTGATAAAGGCAGAGGACTTGTTGAAGAAAATATCTATGTAGTGCCTTCTCAATTTCTTTATTGTTGTTAGTTTTGCTATCCTTTCTGTTGACTGGCTTTTTGCTAGTCTTTTTGTATGCGGCTCTTAAGCTTTGATCTTTTTGGTGTCTTATCTTAAAACTTATGTTAAAGGTTTCGGGTCTTGAAAACCTTCTTTTTTAGTTAATCAAAATGATCCCCCCCCTTTGGCATTGATGGCAACACTAGATGTGAAAAACATCTAAGTACCAAGAAATGCCAAACAAGTCTCCCCATGTGGAAGACAACCAACAATCTCCTACATATAGCTCTGAATATCAATAACTCTTCCCCTATGAATAATATCTCTGTAAAATTTTGAATTTATTTTTCACATCACTGTCTCTCCCCCTTTGACATCAATGCCAGAAATCTGACAAAAATATCAAAGCAATAATATAAGCCTCTGAATCTAAAAGCTGACTACTCCCCCTGAGCAGTAGCACCACTACATCAACCTTGAGCAAAGGATAAATTTGATGATGCATACCAGACTGATGGTATGTTCCATTAATTAAGTTTCTATCGAAGGAGTAGATACCCCTAACCTATCTCTCAAATACTCAAATGATTCCTTAGATAGTGGTTTAGTGAATATATTTGCAATCTTCTCTTTAGTGTTCATATAAACTAATTTGACTTCCTTTTCTTCCACCTTGTCCTTCAGAAAATTATATTTTATTGATATGTGTTTAGTTTTAGAGTGAAATACTGGATTCTTAGACATGTCAATAGCTGCAGAGTTATCACAGTAGATAACTACTGGTTCACTATAATTTACCTTGATATCCTTCAACACTTGCTTCATCCATAAGACTTGAGTGCAATTATTTGTTGCTGCAACATATTCAATATCTACAGTAGATAAAGAAATGCATGATTGTTTTTTGTTGATCCATGAAAGAAATTTGTTTCCAAGAAAGAAAGCTCCACCATAAGTGCTCTTCCTGTCATCAATATCTCCTGCCCAATCTGAATCTGTATATGCACATAAAGTGAAGTTATTATCTCTAGAATACCATAAGCCATATTTTGTTGTTCCTTGCAAATACCAGAATATCCTCTTTACTACACATTCATGATTTTCTTTAGGATTACTTTGATATATTAAAACAATACTTACTACATTCATAATATCTAGTCTAGTCTGAGTTAGATAAAACAAGCCACCAATCATAGACTTATACCTTGTTGAATTTACTGGTGCAAATGTATCTTTGATAGATAATTTCTCACTTGTCACCATAGGAGTACTTACCGGTTTGGAATTATCCATACCAAACTTCTTCATCAATTCCCTGAGATATTTAGTTTGATGGATAAAAATGCCTTTGTCAGTTTGAGTAATCTACAAACCTAAGAAAAATCTCATCTCACCAATCATAGACATTTCAAATTCATTCTTCATATTATTAAAGAAATTCATGCACAACTAATCTTCACCTCCAAAAATGATATCATCAACAAATACTTCAATAATCAGAATATCATCATCAGTGATCTTATAATATAAAATACTTTCAGTACTGCCTTTAGTAAAACCAAACTTGAAAAGATATTTATCCAACCTTTCATACCAAGCTCTAGGATCTTGTTTCAATCCATATAATGCTTTCCTTAACCTGCAAACCATATCTTTATCATCTCTCAGTGAAAATCTATCAGGCTACTCAATGTATACCTCTTCTTCAAGTTCGCCATTCAAGAATGCACATTTAACATCCATTTTATAGACCTTATAGTTCTTATAAGCTACATAGGCAAGAAATAGTCTAACAACTTCAATTCTAGCTATAGGTGCAAATGTCTCACAATAATCAATTCCTTCCATTTGAGAATATCCTTTACAAAGCAATCTAGCCTTGTTTCTTACAACTTGACCATCCTCATTTAATTTATTCCTAAGAACCCATTTAGTTCCAATAACATTCTTAGTTTTAGGTCGGGGAACTAATGTCCAAGTCTCATTCTTCTCTATCTGATCTAATCCATCTTCCATAGCCTTTAACCAATGTTTATCTTTACAAGCTTCAATAATAGATGTCGGTTCAATTTGAGAATTGAGAAATAAGACACACCTCTTCATTTGTCAGTCTTCTTCTTGTCATAACTCCCTTGTTCTTATCTCCAATGATTTTATCTTCAGAATGATTTAACCTTACATACCTTGGTGTCTTCTGAACTTTAGGTTCATTGTTCTGATCATCAGTCACAGTTGAATTTTTTGATTGTACTAGTGTAACTGTCTCAATGTCTTGTATCGGTTGAGGCATTGTCGGTTTAGTACTTATGATTATTTCCACTACTGGTTCCTTGTCATATGATATAGATTTATTTATGTATTTCTCATCCAATTTCACATGAGTGTTCTCCACAATTTTCTAAAATCTCTTGTTATAACATCTATATGCTTTGCTTTGAATTGAATATCCAATAAATATCCCTTCATCACATCTAGGATCAAACTTCCAAATTGAATCATCTCTTTTGATATAACATTTACTTCCAAAAATTCTAAAATATTTAACAGTAGGTGTATGTCCAAACCATAATTCATAAGGAGTCTTACCGATTTCACATTTGATGTGAACTCTATCAAATGTGTAGACAATTGTACTCATTGCTTCTCTCCAATAAATGTGAGGCAATTTGGCTTCCATCATCATAGTTCTTGTTGCATCCAAAATGGTTCTATTCTTCATTTCCACTACTCCATTCTGTTGAGGAGTCTAGGGTGCAGATAGTTGTCTCCTAATTCCAACTGTCTCACAATAACTGTTAAATTCATGAGAAGTGAACTCACCGCCTTGATCTGATCTCAGATATTTGATTTTCAATCCAATTTTTATTTCTACCTTTGCTTTAAAGATCTTGAATTTATCAAAATCTTCAGACTTCTCCCTAAGAAAAGTCACCCACATCATTCTAGAATAGTCATCAATTTTCAACATGAAATACCAATCACCTTGAAATATTCTAGTCCTTGACATTCCTTACATACTCGATTATGAGGCTTTATAATCTTAGGTAGATCTCTAACTGCCTTTGTTGAACTAATCTTAACAATAAAATCAAAATTAACATGACACAACCTCTTATTCCATAACCAACTCTCATCAATATGAGCAATCAAACATGTCTTATTACCAGTGTTCAAGTGAAATATATTACCTCCAGTCTGAGTACTAGTTGCAATCTCCAAACTAGTTTTGTTAATGATTTTGCATTTTCTATCTTTAAACTGAAGTTGGAATCCCTTTTCCACCAATTGTCCAACATTTAAAATATTATGCTTTAAACCTTATACATAATAGACATTATCATTATTATGCTGCCATCCAGAGAAATAATACCTCTACCTTTGATCATGCATGCTTTGTCATCTCCAAATCTGACTTGACTGCCATTGTATTCTTGTAGGGACAAATTTTTTCTTTTATCTCTAGTCATATGATGTGAGAATCCACTATCAATTACCCATTCATCCTTGTCTTAAACTTTTGTTGCCAGGGTCTTTTCTTCATTCATGATAGCTAGTTCTAGTCCATCTTCTTTTAAAGCATAGAACACCCATTCCTTTCCATTGTCGGATCCACTAGCAAAGTTTGTTGTTGGTTCATCCTCGGAGTCATCACTTACTCCTTCCTCATCCACTATGTAGCATTGTTTACTTTTCTTGAATATATATCTTTTCTGATTAGGCTTAAATGATTTCTTAACTCTTTCTTCAAATCTAGCATTCCTTTCAGGACATCTAGATGCAAAATGACCAATCTTATTACATGCAAAACATTTAAAAGGTGTTTTTCCTTCATACTTACTTCATGTCAGTCCTTTAGGTACTCTTCTAGAAAATAAGGCTTCAAGTTTCTCAAATTATTCATCCTCTTTCCTCATATCTTCCAATTATTTTGCATATAAGGCTTTCCAATCACTTTTGTCGGTAGGTGATGATGCATGAAAAGAAGGTTCAGACTTTACAGCTCTAGAAGGTCCAAATTCTTCAAGCTCAAAAGCAAATAATTTCCCAATCAGAATGCCTCTATTAATTGAAGTGTTTGCCATTATTCTCAATTCATTAATTATTGTTGCCTTCATCTTGTAAGCTGCTGGAAAGGCTCTCAAAAATTTGGAAACTATTTCATCTTCACTTAGAGATCCTCCACAACATTGAATTCCCATGATAATCTCATTTACTATTTCCATAAATGTAGCAATTCTTTCATTATATTCCATCTTCAAGTTCTCATACCCTACTCGGTAACCATCAAGTTTAGCAATTTTGACAATAGGATCACCTTCATTCAGAGTTTGCAATTTATCCCACATAACCTTTACCGATGATTTATCAGTCAATCCCACAATTTTTTGCTCAGTAAGTGCACACAAGAGGGCTTCTATAGCTCTGCAATCATTTTCAATATTCTTGTCCAGGTCTGCAGGAGCAGGATTCCCAGATTCTGGATCATAAGGTGTATATCCTTTCTTAGTGATCTCCCAAATATCCTTGCCAAGACATCTAAGATGATTCTCCATTCAGATTTTCCATATCTCATAATGTGTTCCATCAAGCTTGGGGATTTCTCTTCTGAAAATACTTGTCGGTGGATTTGAAGTATTAGCTGCCATAGGATCTACCTCAAGTGGTTAAGCTTCTACAAAAGAGGACCAAATATCTGATACCAATTGTTAAGATAACCAGTGGACAACTAAGAGGGGGGGGTGAATCAGTTGTCAACAGATTATATTTATCAAACCATTTTATAACATTTAACCGGAGTACATAAACATTGAATACTGGAATAGTAGAAACTGTTGGCATTATGTGAACTGGTATGAGGACATAATGATATTGTATGTTGTCATTGATGTCAATATGTGATTTTTTCAAGGTGAACCGGCATGTCAAGGTGAACTGACACATGGAAGCATTGTATGATTACCAGTTGGTAGGTAGTTTCCACTTCAGAATTTCCAGTTGGAGTATCTCAAGCCTGTGTGACTCAATCGGTGATCTTTATTTGATGAAGTTAGCATGATAACGAAGAACAGATAGTGTTGCCATGTAAGTCTTGTGTGCGTGAAGGATCCTGCATAAAGAAGAGTGTTCCTATCTACCTCAGGAATGTGTGAAGTCTGTAAACGGTGATAACATGTGATGGGTTATCAGCCGCCATGAAATCGGTGGAAAATGAATGATGGAGAATGTCTTGAGATTGGATCAAGACTGTTACATTCAATACAGTATGATCAATGGTCAGGATTGAACCGTTTGAATTCCTTAACCTAACAAGTCTAGGGTTTAGGGTTTATGCTACCGACCTGTCTGTTGTCCTATAAGGTCGATGTTGTTTTTCTTTCAGAGGTTGTTGGCAAAAGTTGTGTGTGTGTATCTATGAGAAGAGATATGTGATTCTTGCCAAACCAGAGGAGAGAAGTCATATCTGAAGAGTGTAAGTGCAGAAGGTGAAGAGGAGCTTAAGCAGATCTGCATTGGCATTGAGTACTATTATCAGGTCATTGATATACCTGTTGATCTTTAACTACTTCAACAGTTGTGAAATCCCCTAACAGGGTAGCCTTAACCGGCTTGTTGAAAATCCTCTAACAAGGTAACTCGAAGCTACTGAGACATTGATATCCTTTAGCTATTGAGTTCTTGAAATCCTCTAACAAGGTACCCTTAACAGGGTTTAACCCTTAAACCGGGTGATCCCTAATAGGATCAGTTCCTAATAGAACCTATTGTATCTATCTTTAACCAGACAAGGCTCCTAACAGAGTGGACTTCCAAAGAGTTCAAAAACAAGCTTGTGGGTATTCATCCCCACCGTGGTTTTTCCCAGTTGGGTTTCCACGTGAAAAATATGTGTGTCATGTGTGATGTTTTCTTCATGTGATGTTATGATTGTTTTCTAATTAAGTGGTGATGCATGTTGATCTTGCTGTAATATGTACATCTTTGATGGTAGATTGCATGTTCATGCATTAGAGTGAAATGGGAATGAAGAGTTAGATTATATGAGAAGATAAGTGTCAACTGGTATTTGCTTGTCTTAGTTACACTAGGTTTTGTTGGTTGAACTCTGTTGAAGGACTAGTGTTGATGCTTGTCTGTCAGTGTATAAGTGTTAGTTGACAAACCGGTTTAAGGTTGAGTTTTTGCCTGTATTGATTCACCTCCCCCTCTTAGTACCGGTTTGGTACTATTCATTCATCATTAAGTTATCAATTGGTATCAGAGCATCCTCTAGGTCCTCTATGTTGTAAGCTTAACCACTTTAGGGAAAGATCCTGTTGTAATGATGAAGAGGGCAGGTCCAAAGTTTAACAAAGAAAATTTCAGTATATGGAAAGATAGAATGAAGATATACATCAGAAGCATGGGTGTTCAACACTGGAGCTATGTTGAGAATCCCTATGTTGCCCCTATCGGTACTCTCATCGATGATCAAAAGAGAGAGATACAAGAGAATGGGCAAGTCATGGAAGCCCTAATTAGTAGTTTATCTGATATTGAGTTCACTGATGTCCAAGATAAGGTAAATCTCAAAGAGGTATGGGATGCTCTTGAAAATATCTATGGAGGTGATGAGCATGTAAAACAAGCTAAGGAAGAAAGCCATAGAGGAAAGTTTGCAGACATGCAAATGGTTGAAGGTGAAACCATTCAACAGTATGGTATTAGAATCAAAACTGTTGTCGGAGATATCAAGAGTGCAAGTGGTAAAATGGAAGATTCCACTGTGGTAAGAAAAGTCTTGAGATCCCTATTGCTAGTCTATACAATAAGGGTTGCTTCTATTCAAGAGCTGAGATCAATAGACAAGACTAAGGTATCCTTGGACTCCATCATAGCAAAGTTGACAGTGTATGAGCTAAACAGTTTTGATGGCAATGTTCAAAAGACTGAATTAGCTTTAAGAGCTTCTATTGTACCATCTAGGAAAGGAAAAGAAGCAAGCACTAGTGGTGAACCAAGACAGAGTAGAGTAATGGATGATGAGGAGTTTCTGATGGAATTTGAAGATTTTCTTGCTACGAAATTTCCAAAAGGAACTGGTAAATACAGAGGTAAGCTCCCTTTGAAATGTTTTTTATGTAACCGGATAGGACATATTGCTATGAACTGTCCTAATAGTGACAACAAGGATAAACTAGAAAGATTCAGGAAATTCAAATGAGGAAACCAGAGAAACAGTTTTGTTGTAGTTGATGAAGGTGTCACAGATGAGGAATCAGAAGATGAAGAGAATGAAAATATTGTGTTTGTTGTTGTAAAGGAAGATATGTCAGACAAGAAGGCTCTTGTCTCCCACTTTGATAATTCCAATGAGTGGATTATTGACAGTGGTTGCTCACACCATATGACTGGTGACCGGAGCAAGTTTCTATCCTTGGAAGAGTATGATGGTGATGTGGTTCATTTTGGCAATGATGCACCATGTATGGTTAAAGGAAAAGGGTTCATCTCTCTGAATGGAAAGAGTAGTGCTGACAATGTGTATTGGGTTGATGGTCTCAGACACAACCTTCTGAGTGTTGCCCAGCTGAATGACAGTGGCCTCACTCTAGAATTCAAGAATGGAATCTGCAGAATCAAAGGAAAAGATGGTGAATTGGTGGCCACCGAAATGCAAACCAAAGGTAACCTATTTCATCTGAATGCAAATATAAGTACATGTCTTATGGCTAAATTTGATGATAGCTGGATATGGCATAGGAGACTCTGCCATGTAAACTTTGATAACATTGTGAAGGCTAGTAAGATCAAGGAACTTAGAGGGTTGCCGGTGCTAAGAAAACCAGATAATACCTTATGCAGAGAGTGTCAATTGGGGAAAATGTCTTCCTCAACCTTTAAAGGTAAATATTTCACTATTCACAACTTGCTTGATCTTGTGCATACTGATTTGTGTGGTCCCATGAAAACTAGAAGTGTGCAAGGTGATAGGTACTTCATGATTCTCACTAATGACTGCTCAAGAATGATGTGGGTCACATTCTTGAAAGACAAGTCTGAAGCCTTTGTGAAGTTCAAAGCTTTCAAAGCATTAGTGGAGAAGGAAAGCGGTAAAAGGATCAAGTGTCTCGGAACTGATCAAGGAGGGGAATTCACTTCCGGTGAATTCAACAAGTATTGTGAAGAATTTGGCATCAAGAGGCAACTATTTGCCCCCCAGACTCCACAATAGAATGGCCTAGCAGAGAGGAATAACTGGACTGTGGTTGAAGTAGCTAGAACCATGTTGATTCAAGGAAAAGTAGCTCACACCTTTTGGAGAGAAGCGGTAAGCACTATAGTCTACACAATGAACCGGGTACTCATCAAGAAAAGTAAGGATAAAACTCCTTATGAGAATTGGACCGGTAAGACACCTGTGGTTAGCTACCTTAGGGTATTTGGTAGCAAATATTACATCAAGAGGAGTGAACATCAGAGCAAGTTTGAAGCTAAATGTGATGAGGGAATATTCCTAGGATATTCCACCAAGAGTAAAGCTCTCAAGTGTTTCAACAATAGGACTCAATGGAAAGTATCAATGTGAAAGTTGATGAAACCTCTGAGAAACCAAAGGAAACAGGTAGTGAGAAAGTTGTAAATGAACTGGTTGCAACCTTCTGGGAATCGGTTGTCAGTCAACCAAGTACCAGTAACAGTGTTCCTAAACTGGTGAATGTTGATACTGATGAAGATGAGGATGAAGAGGAAAATTAAGAAGAACCAGTCAAGACTATTCCTCGGTATGTCAAGCTGAATCATGATCCTAAGCAGATCATAGGAGATAAGGATGCAGGAATCCTTACAAGAATAAAGATCAGAGAAAACTCATGTTTGATCTTTGAATTTGAGTCTAAGTCATTCAAAGAGGCTCATAAAGATGAAGACTGGATCAAGGCAATGGAAGAGGAACTTGACCAAATAGAGAAAAATGGTACATGGTCCTTGGTACCCAGACCGGAATATAAAAATGTCATTGGCACCAAATGGGTGTTCAGAAACAAGCTGAATGAGGATGGCATAGTGATTAGGAACAAAGCTAGATTGGTGTGCAAAGGATATGCTCAAGAAGAAGGAGAAGACTATGGAGAAACCTTTTCTCCTGTAGCCAGATTGGAAGGAGTTTGTATGCTTCTTGCATATGCAGCTTTTAAAGGATTCAAGGTATATCAAATGGATGTAAAATCTGCATTCCTAAATGGTGTACTTGAAGAGGAGGTGTATATAGAGCAACCAGATGGGTTTTCCCTATCTGAAGATAGTGATATGGTGTGCAGGCTACATAAAGCCTTATATGGTCTAAAGCAGGCACCTAGAGCATGGTATGAACATCTACATTCCCATCTTGTGAAGATTGGATTTGAGAGAACAAGTGAAGATAGAAATATCTACTTGAAATTTGAAGGAGATCAGATCCTGATCTATGAAGTTTTTGTTGATGACATTATCTTTGGTGGAGATGACAAGATGAGTCATGAGTTTGCTGATGAGATGAAGGAAGAGTTTGAGATGTCACTCATAGGGGAGATTAAGTTCTTCATTGGACTAGAAATCCAATAGATGAAAGATGGAATCTTTATCACTCAGTCCAAATATGTCAAAGAGGTGTTGAAGACCTTTGGCATGGAAGATAGAAAACCAGTTGGTACACCAATGGTGACCGGTTGTAAATTATCAAAAGAGGATGATTCCACATTGGTTGATGAGAAGGAATACCGATCAATGATTGGTAAGTTGCATTATGTAGTGCATAGCAGACCAAATATTGCACATGTAGTTGGCATTACTGCAAGGTTCCAGAAAAGTCCAAGAGAATCCCACTTGGTTGCAGTCAAGCGGATTCTTAGGTATCTGAAGGGAACAATTGACTATGGATTGCGGTACCCATACAACAATGATTTCAACCTAAAAGTATTCACAGATACTGATTGGGCAGGTAATGTGGATGATCAGAAAAGTACAACTAGTGGTGCATTCTTTCTCGGTGGTAGACTAGTCTCATAGATGAGTAAGAAGCAAAGTTGTATCTCTTCATCTACAGCGGAAGCGGAGTATGTTGCAGATTTCATGAACTACACTCACACAATCTGGATGAAGCATGTATTAGGTGGCTTCAAAATCCCTGTATCTGAACCATAAAGTATATTCTATGATAACACAAGTGCTATCAATATTTCAAAGATTTTACATTCTAGAACCAAGCATTTTGAGCTTAAGTATCATTTCTTGAGGGAAAAGGTTTGGAATAAAGAGATTGCACTGGAACATGTTTCCAATAAGGAGCAGTTAGCAGACATATTCACCAAGCCTCTCCCAAAGACTACATTTGTGTATTTAAGAGGTTAATTGGGGGTACTGCCCCTTCAGGAGGTAAATTAAAAGTATTTGTTCCACATCAGTCAGGTATTGCATAGTCAAATTTTTTTTGATTGATGTGTTGAAGGATGCTACTCCTTAGGGGGAGCAGCATAATGGAACAGGGATGTTTGTGCCTCCACTTTGGCATTGTTGTCAAAGGGGGAGAAGAAGTGTAGCGGAGAAGATATCTGCAGAAATTGGGGAGAAGATGAGTTTGTAGAGAGATATCTTTGTATATTGCCATCAATGCCAAAGGGGGAGATTGTTGGCATTATGTGAACTGGTATGAGGACATAATTATATTGTATGTTGTCATTGATGTCAATATGTGATATGAAGAGAGAATCGACATCTGTGAGAATCGGTATATGTGCCAAAGTAAAGTGGTATATTTGTTCAAGGTGAATCGGCATGTCAAGGTGAACCGGCATGTAGTCATGGGAACCGACACATGGAAGCATTGTATGACTACCAGTTGGTAGGTAGTTTCCACTTTAGGATTTCCGGTTGGAGTATCTCAAGCCATGTGAATCAATTTGTGATCTTTATGTGATGAAGTTAGCATGATAACAAAGAACAGATAGTATTGCCATGTAAGCCTTGTGCACGTGAAGGATCCTGCATAAAAAAGAGTGTTCCTATCTACCTTGGGAATGTGCGAAGTCTGTAAATGGTGATAACATGTGATGGGTTATCAGCCACCATGAAATTGGTAGAAAAGCGAACGATGGAGAATGTCTTGAGATTGGATCAAGAATGTTGCATTCAATACAGTATGATCAACGGTCAGGATTGAACCGTTTGAATTCCTTAACCTAATAGGTCTAGGGTTTAGGGTTTATGCTATTGACTTGTTTGTTGTCCTATAAGGTTGATGTTGTGATTCTTTCAGAGGTTGTTGGAAAAAGTTGTGTGTGTGTATCTAAGAGAAGAGATATGTGATTCTTGGCAGACCAGAGGAGAGAAGTCATATCTAAAGAGTGTAAGTGCAGAAGGTGAAGAGGATCTTAAGCGGATTTGCATTGGCATTGAGTGCTATTATCAGGTCATTGATATACCTGTTGATCTTTAACTACTTCAACAGTTGTGAAATCCCCTAATAGGGTAGCCTTAACTGGCTTGTTGAAAATCCTCTAACAGGGTAACTCAAAACTACTGAGACATTGATATCCTTTAGCTATTGAGTTCTTGAAATCCTCTAACAAGGTACCCTTAACAGGGTTTAACCCTTAACTGGGTATTGTAGCCATCCCTTAACCAGGTGATCCCTAACAGGATCGGTTCCTAACAAAACCTATTGTATCTGTCTTTAACCAGACAAGGCTCCTAATAGAGCGGACTTCCAAAGAGTTCAAAAACAAACTTGTGGGTATTCATCCCCACCGTGGTTTTTCCCAGTTGGGTTTCCACGTGAAAAATATATGTGTCATGTGTGATTTTTTCTTCATGTGATGTTATGATTATTTTCTAATTAAGTGGTGATGCATGTTGATCTTGCTATAATATGTACATCTTTGATCGTAGATTTCCTGTTCATGCATTAGAGTGAAATGGGAATGAAGAGTTAGATTATATGAGAAGATGAGTGCCAACCGGTCTTTGCTTGTCTTAGTTACACTGGGTTTTGCTGGTTGAACTCTGTTGAAGGACCGGTGTCGTTGTTTGTTTGTCAGTGCATAAGTGTTAGTTGACAAACCAGTTTAAGGTTGAGTTTTTGCCTATACTGATTCACCCCCCCCTCTTAGTACCGGTTTGGTACTATTTGTTCATCATTAAGTTATCAGAAACAGATACTAGTAAGCAATAAAACTTAAGAATGAAACAGAGAATTAACACAGTGCAACCATACCACATAACACCATTATTTGTACGTGGAAAACCTAGTAAAGGAAAAAACCATGGTGGGAAGCCTACCTATAGTTAGATGTTACTTCTGCAGAAAGTATGTGATATAATAAGGGGCCTGCACATGTAGGAAGGCATGCTTCCTAGAGCATACTGATCATTACAAAAGAGTCTCACTGACTACAGAGAGGTTATAACTACCTCAAGATAATTGGGCAATCCAGAAGAATGAACTACCAGAGATAGCATCTACCCTGCCTAATTATAGTCCTGGTTAAGCTTAATATCAGAGGCCTTTAACCTCTTACTTAAACCCAATTCAATCACTGATGATTGACCAAATCTCCTTCGCATATGATATTGCATTCCATGACCATGACACATATATTTCATGTTCATTGAGATGAGAGGGGGGGGTGAATCATAAAAACTTACAATCCAATATATTCAATAGATTCAACCTCGGTAGCCCTTAATGATATGCAACTAAGACTGTAAATCATTCAATACCTATAAACAGATAAACTTAAACATCATAACACATATAACACCAGATTTAACGTGGAAACCCAAATAGGGAAAAAACACTGTGGGATTTCAGACCCACTAAGAAATATACCCTTCTAGAGTATACTTGGTTAAAAAAAAATCCTATTAAAGATTACAAACACATTGCTAGATGTGACCCGATTAAGGGATTTCCCTTAGACTTGTTAGAGTCTTGCACTTTGTTAGAAGTGACCTTGTCAAAGGATTTCAAACACTCATTTAGAATGTTACCTTGCTAGAGGGTTTACAAATAAGACTGTTAGGTCCACTCGGTTAAGAGATTTTCTGTCACTTACAAAATAAACAACAGTAATAAAATATATCTGCAACTTCACATCTAAAATGCTAAAGCAGATTCTATTTTCTCAAAACAATCTTGTCATACGACTTATTTTGTCCCTTGTTGGGATTGTTGGGCTTCTCAATCTATTCTTCAATCAGATCTTCAAGCTTCTGTGCTTGGTAAACATTACTGCAGCATCACTATGCATACATTTGCCCACATCCATTGTTCATCAAGAATTCCTTATTTATAGACAGTTCCCAACTGCTTAATCTCCTTGATCACATTTCCCATGATCAATCTTAGCCATCAAATCTTCAAACTTGACTAGGTTCATTGTATCCTTTGATCTGAAAAATGTTTTACCTTGCCTTGGAACTTGCATTCCTTCTTTGGAACTTGTGCTAGGTTATTGCAGTTCAATCTGTGTTGTAGATCTTCCTTTTTGTGTTTTCCATGTCGTTGATCCTCAACAAACTTCATTCGTGGCATACCAATCATTTACTCATCTCCAGCTCATCAGAATCCTTTATTAAATAATGTTGTTATTCATCCAATGTGATCTATTATAACTCGGTTGTTACTCGATAAATATTGAACTTCACTTGATAGACATTCTGCCTTCTTTAACCAATATCGATAACCTTAGGGTTTACCGACTAGTTTCTTTTCTTAGTGATAGAGTACAGTATTAAAAATCATATGTAGGATATCAAAACAATCAAAACAACATGATCTCATCATTGTCTAACTCGGTAATAGTTTCCCATTGAATAACTTATTTCTCCCCTTCATTATCACATTCTTTTTGAGTCACTTACCAACCTCTTAATTTTCATCAAAACATACTTCTTAAGATATGGCAACATCATACTGAATTAGAAAATCAATTTCTTGACATCAATGACAAAATAATATTATTAAGATAGTAATCATCCTTCTTCAGTTATATCAATGATCTTCAACAACCTTCTCAATATCCTTATTGAAATGCCAACAATCTCCTTTTTTGTTGTAATGCCAACATTTCATTCCCATACTCATGATCTACAATGAGATCTTACATCAATTTACACAAGCCCTAAGGCCTAAACCAATTAGCTTGGCCACCTAAAATAAATTACAATAAGATCATTACATACATTCATATTACAATGATATGCCATGTTGGCTTTAGACCAAAATAACAATAATCAAACCATAGAACATCATGGTAACATGTAGATAACACGTTAACATGATACCAATCCATAACCTAGATAGGTACCGGACCTAATCTGGGTACACCACGCCAAAGAGATATCTCTAATCAATTGAGGCATGATCAAGGATCACCTTCTGCATCTTGAATTCCATCTAGAAGCCGCACTAACACTACTTGCACATCCTGTCAAAGATTCTCATTGAAAGCTCTGTCGGTTAAACCTTAAACCCTTACCAGTAGCATAAGATCTTCTACCGGTAACCAAAACCTGTCTGTCGGTAACCAACCAAAATAGCTAGTATTGACATCAATGACAAAACATCAATGTAACACATAATCAATTCATCCATATTACCAACAATTTCTAGTGGTCTTTCTGAGATGCATCATTCTGGCACAAGAATACTAAACCATTAGACTCTTTCAAAGTTTTAAGTGATCTCATAGGTTCCAATATTATAAACCTAGAGCTCTAATACCAAAATGTAAAGACATAGATGCTCTAGCTTCATTAAAAGAACAAATATTATTTATTCTTCAAACAAATCTATAATTCATTTGTTTCTCTCTCTCTTTATCATCATTCACTAATCACATAATGTAATTCTATATGTGACTTCAATAATAGAAATTCATAAGTCTATATTCAATAAAGGGATATAATATAGTATTACAACATAGGGTACTCTTTTCATAGTATTTCAATCATATTTTCCATCTTTCATAATTTCATTACAGAACTTAGGCATTCAATTGCCTTAAGCTTAAGTATACATATACAAGATAAATAAAACATTAAGGGGGTGAGATGCATCCTTTGATCTCCAATCCTTTAGATATCTTCAATTAAATCCTTTGAATGAAGATGAGAAGAAATTTTAGGTTCTTTTTCCACCCAACCTTGGAGCATATGCTTCCCCGTAATTCTTAGTCAATCAAGAATACTCAACCCTACATGAATTGCTTAGCAAGAAGAATTCGATATGCAAGATGGAATCTTGGTGTGTTACTAGTATGATACATGCATTTTCATTCATTCTAATTCAATTAAGAAAGAAGCAAGATCATTACAAGGATATGGTAGAGAGTCATAAATACAACCATCTATTGCAATGGTCAATAAGTTACTCGGCCTATTATAATTCCATGCATAGAAATAAGATAGTTTGGAAAAATAAAACTACACTCTCTAAACCCCATATTCGGTACCCATCTCGGAATGTATACTTTCCCATAAACACATGACTGGCATATCCATGGTCAATAAGTTACTCGGTCGAGTATAATGCCATGCATAGCAATAAGATAGTTTGGAAAAAGAAAACTATACTCTCTAAGCCCCATATTCGGCATCTATCCCAGAATGTATACTTTCCCATAAACACATGACTAGCATATTCATTCATCTGGCATTCCTATCCCTTACGTTCATTATCTTTAAATTATATGACATCCTCTATCATTCACATGCAAACAATAAATGTAAACCCTTTCTCAATGAAACAATCTTTTTGTTTTTCAACATTAAGAAAACAGTAAAATGAAGAAAAGAAGGTGTAACACATGTATGCACATATTTGTATATAAAAGAATACACAAATGAAAGATATGAGCATGTGTTCTTATAAATCTATATTTACTCATGTGTTCTAAGTAACTATTTATCATGCAAAAGCTCTTAATTTTCTCCTTCATCTTCTATGTTTTTATTTTTCCATTGGAAATTAATAACAGTATTCTATTTTCAATAATAAGGTTCATACGTTTATATTTTATATGTAATCTAATGTTTTATGTTTCTCATATTTTCTCTAGGTATTCAAAAGATAATATAATGTTTACTACATTTTCAGAAGTTGTCTCCTCTCAGTAGGAAATCTGATAATACATGGATGGCATATAAAGAAATCCAGTATCTATGTGTGTGTGTGTTGTTCAATGATTTATTGCTGCGAATATTAGCATGTTTAATGAAGACAATCCTATTGAGATCATGTATCTAACAGAGATAAATTGAACAAGAAAAGTTGAAAAGATGTGTATTCTGGAAATGTTTTCATCTTTTTCTACTTTGCAAGAATCTGAAAATGTGTTTCCATTCAGCTTATTGGAAGAATCGTTTACAAGAATTTGCTGATATGCATATGTATATTTATACACACACACACACACACACACACACACACACACACACACACACACACACACACATACATACATACATATACATACATACATACATATATATGCATATTTATGTATGTATGTATGTATATATATGTATGCATGTATGTATGTATGTATGTATATATATGTATGCATGTATGTATGTATATGAATATGTATATATGTATATATATATTATATATATACATACATATACATATATATGTATATATATATGTATATATATACATATATATATATATATGTATATATATACATATATATATACATATATATGTATATGTATGTATATATATATATGTATGTGTATATATGTATATGTATGTATACATACATACATACATATATACATACATACATGTATGTATGTATACATATATGTATGTATACATATATATACATAGATACATATACATACATATACATATATATATATATATATATACATATACATATACATATACATATGTATATGTATATGTATATGTATATATGTATATATATATATACTGGTGGGGTTCACCTAGTTTGCTTAACACTTCACCTAGTTGGTGTTGCTCAATTCCACCAACTCACTAGGCCTAGTTGCTCTCTAGACCTTCAAGTCCTTCTCAATCTCTTCTAGGGATTGACTCTTTACCATTCCAATGTATTTGCTTCAAGTGTTTTGGCTAGGAACCCTACCAATTCATAGTGCTTCCTAGGTGCTCAATTATGGCTTCTTGACTTCCACTTGTTAAATTGACCTCCTACTATTGTGAGATGACGCAGATGTGTGGAGGTGGATACTAACATGTTTTGAATGCATTTAGGGTCCATTTTCGGTTAGCAATCATTACTTTTCTTACCGATTTCAAAATCTTGCCTACAAAAGGGCTACAAGGAATGAGCCCCAATTAGGCCTCCAAAATCCATTTTTTTAAGGGCTTGGGTGAAAACACTTCAAAAGACCCCCTAGAAATTTTTTATTTTCCTTGTTTCACTGTACAATGTGCTAACCCCAAAATGAGGGTTTTGAAGGGTTTCTAGGCCTTCTAGCCGGTAGTGACTGATCAAGTTGGGGTTTAGGAATAAAATGACTTTGTCAAGGCTTCTCCTTGCATTGGAAAATCAGCCCCAACTCCATGGACCCCTCAAAAATATTAGATGGTGATATGGAATTCACCCCTACACTTAGCACTTCAATTTCACCTTATTTCCTCTAGCCAGGTTGCTCCTGGACTCGCCTAGAACAAGGTGACAGTCACATTGAAACTCTCTCCAGCTTCTATCCCTGCATATATATAATGTACAGGTGGTTTCCCTCCATGTACCAACTAGTCATTATGGCAGCATGTGTGGAACTCATGGGGCAACCATTTTTACAAAAAACTACTATATACAAGCCAAAACTGGTTGTTCACAAACCAAAGCAAGAAAACACCAAAATAAACCATCTACAAAACTTTAAATGGAACCAACAATATTGTAACACACTAGAGAAACTCAATCCATTGCAAGATCAATGGATTCAATCTATTTTCAATTACAAAATGAGTAAAATCAAGCCAAAATGACGGTATTTATATTTTTCCCACGTGTGGAGTCATCCTATGGCATTGGAAAATCCCTAACTCCATCGCTAACCAATTCAAGACAAAAGTTGTCATGACAACTTTTTGCAACTTTGCACTTTTTCACTTCTTGGTCTTCCCAACCTTTAAGACCTATTCTAAGTCATCACACATCACCTTTAAAACATTACTAAGACTAATTTAACCCTCCCTAATTCCTATACCAAATTTTGACACTTTTGACCCTCAAGAAGGTCAACTACCTACTCAAACCCACTATTTACACAAAAATGCAAACCTAAGAAGAATTAACTCAACCTAGGCCTACATTGACTTAATAAATTAACTCCTAGACCCTCCTAGATTCCTTATTCACTACTAACTTGGCTAGAGTCATTACAAGCCAAAATTGTGAAAACTAGATAGCCTAAGTCCTAGGTGCTCCTGCACCATTCTCCCAAACAAAAGAAAATCATGTCACCTCCTTGGGAATAAGATTCTGATCAATTCCAAGCTTCTTAAACTCTTTCTCAATAACCCATGTAGCTTCATCATCATCCATACCCTGCCATTTGATTAAAGGCTCCCAATAGGCTTGATGCCTTGTCTTCTTGGTGAACCTTGAACTCAACACCTTCTCGGCCTTTGGATTTGGTTTCTTTAGTAACTGAAGGTTGTTCACATCATCTGATACCTCTGAGTGACTACAATATGAACCTCGCATTGGTCCCTTGTAGGCAATTAAGTCTTCTATGTTGAAAACCGGTGACAACCCTATGCCACTAGGTAGATACACCTTGTATGCATTTTCTCCACACTTGGCTAGAATGGCACATGGACCTATCCTTCTCATTTGCAACTTGTTGGGTACTCCTTGTTGTAGCCTTGTTTTGTTTAGGTGCACCATGACAAGATCTCCCACTTGAAATTGTAGGTTTTTCCTTTTTCATCAACTTTTTTCTTGAGTTTGCTTGTGTTCTCCATCAATGCTTGCTTGACTGATCCATGGACCTCCTTCATTGATTGAGAAAAGTCTTCTGCATATCCACTTCTTGTTGTTGCACTACCTAAGTCTCTCAACTTCAAAATACCTCTTGGGTGCACACCATAGACCACTTCAAAAAGGCTCTTGTTGGTAGTCCTATTTATGGTGTCATTATATGCATATTCAGCTTGTGAGAGTACTTGATCCCATGTCTAACCATATTCCTTAGTATGGCACCTTAATAAGTTTCCCAAGCTTCTATTCACCACTTCAGTTTGCCCATCTATTTGAGGATGGTAGGTTGATCCAAAAGAGAGGTTGGGGCCAATATTTTGCCAAAGTGTCTTCCAAAAATGACTCATGAACTTTGAATCTCTATCTGAAACAATGCTCATGGGTAAACCATGTATCCTTACTACCTCTTTGAAGAACAATTGAGCTATTTGTCATGCATCATGAGTAGTCTTGCAAGGCACAAAGTGAGCCATTTTGCTATATTTGTCCACAATGACATAAATGTTTTCATATCCATGTTTTTTCCTTGGTAAACCTACTACAAAGTCCATACTAAAGCATTCCCAAGTTCTATTTGGTATGGGAAGAGGTTGGTATAAACCGACATTTGTAGAAGTACCTTTGGCCTTTTGGAAAACTATGCAATTCTCCACATACTTCTTCACATCTTGACTCATCCTTGGCCAATAGTAGTACCTTTGAACCAACTCTTGAGTCTTATTGACTCCAAAATGTCCACTAAGGCTGCCATTATGCTTCTCTTTTATGAAATTTTCTCTCATTGAGACTCTAGGCACACAAAGCTGCCCACCTTTAAACAATAGCCCATTTTGCTACGTAAAATCAGAATACTGACTATGGAAGTGATTTTGATACTCCTTACACACCTTGTAGGCACTTGAGAAGTGTTCATCCTCCAGGTATAAGCCTCTAAAACTGTCAACACCTGTGCTTCTCAATTGGATTTCTTGGACTGTCAAAAGTCTTCTACTTAATGCATTAGCTAGCCGGTTTAACTGCCCTTTCTTGTGATTAATGGTGAATGTATAGGCTTGCATGAACTCCACCCATTTCATGTGCTTATGACTAAGTTTATCTTGTGAGTCTAGGAAATTCAATGCTTGGTTGTTTGTTTAGACTACAAATTCCTTAGGGAGGAGATAGTCTCTCCACTTCCTCAAAGCCTACACTAAAGCATATAACTCAAGATCATAAGAGGAGCAGTTTCTCTTGGAATCACTTAGCTTCTCACTATGGAAAGCTACTAGTCTTTCTTCTTGGCTTAGGATAGCACCTACTACAACATTGCTTGTATCACATTCCACTATGAAAAGTTTCTCAAAACTAGGCAACACTAGCACCAGTTGAGTAGCTATCTTCTCCTTCAAGGTTTCAAAACTTTTTTTGCTTCTTCATTCCACTAAAACTTTTCCTTCATTCCACCTCTAATGATGTCTAACATTGGTGAACATATAACACTGAATTGCCTAATGAATTTCCTGTAGTACTGAGCTAGTCCACGGAAGCTTCTCACCTTTGTTGCTGATTTAGGAGTAGGCCACTTTATAATGGCTTCAACCTTGCTGGGATCCATCTTCAGGTTTCCTTGAGACAACACAAACCCAAGGTAAACCAACTCCTACTTAACAAACTCACACTTATCCAAGTTCATGGTTAGCTTTTCATCATACAATCTTTGTAATACATCTTGCATATGATTAATATGATTTGCCCTATCCTTACTAAAAATGAGAATGTCATCTAGATATGCCACCACAGATTTACCTATGAAGTCCTTCATCACCTCATTCATGAGTCTCATGAAGGTGCTTGGAGCATTAGATAAGCCAAATGGCATTACAAGCCACTCATAAAGACCCTTTGTTGTCTTGAATCTTGTTTTCCATTCATCACCCTCCTTAATCCTAATTTGGTGATATCCACTTTTAAGGTCAATCTTGGTAAAGTACTTGGCTTCTCCTAAACAATCCATTAGGTCTTCTATTCTATGAATAGGGAACCTATATCTGATGCTATTTATAGCTCTAAGAATCAGTAAACAATCTCCAAGTACCACCTTTCTTTGGGGCTAACACGGTAGGGACAACACAAGGGATAATGCTTTTCCTAATTAGGCCTTGGTCTAAGAGCTCTTGGATTTGCTTGGTAATCTCAACATTTTATTGGGGACTCATCTTTTAAGCTGCCTTGTTGGGTAAGGATGCTTTGGGAATGAAGTATATTTGATGGCTTATGGTTCTTTTAGGAGGTGAAGTGGCTGGTTGTCCATGACTTACTATGCCTTTGAATTTCTTCAACAAATCTTGCACCTCTATTGGAAAATTTGGCTGCTCTTTCTTGTCTTCCCCTTTAGGCTTCATTACTAGTGCAAACCCTATACCTTCACCTTCCTCAAGTGTCTTCAAGAACTTCTTTTCACTCACCAAAAGAACACTAGGACCTGCTGCCCTCTTTTCACCTTCCTCAAGGATAGACTGAATCTTGAATGTGACTCCATCTTTCTTCAATGAGTATGCATTCTTGGCTCCATCATGGATAGCTTGTCTATCAAATTGCCATGGTCTTCCTAATAGGATATGACATGCATCCATGGGTAGGACATCACATAACACCTTTTCCTTATACCCCCAATGGTAAAATCCACCCATGCTTGCTCATTGACTAGGACATGTTGGCCTTTTTGTTTAACCAAGTGACTATATAAGGATTATTGTGAGGTATCCTTTTCAATTTGAGCTTACTCACTACCTCATCTAACATAATATTGTCTGTCGACCCTGAATCAATGATCACTTTCCACACTTTGTCCAAAATATTGCATTTGATTCTAAATAAGGACCTTCTTTGGCTAGGCTCTTCTTTTACTAGTTCTTTGATCAAAGTTCTCCTTATCATCAAGTTGTCACCTACTTCTAACTCTAAGGAAACCTCTGAGGTCTTGCTTCTTGAAGACTCTTCTTGAAGATAGTTCACTCTTCTTTCACTACCTTATGATGATGATCCCTTCTCTGGACACCTATATGTTGGATGACCAAGTTGGTTGCAATGGTAACACTTCATTGTTGCAAAATTTGAGGAACCTCTACCTTGACCACTAGATCTTCCTCTAGACCCATTGTTTGATCTCCTTCCTCTATTGAATCCTCTTCTATTAGTGTCACTCTCTTGCTACTCAGTGAGTTTAGATGTTGGCATTTAAATAGAAGAAGATTAGTGATATAACTAAAAAAGGATGATAACTATCTTTATAACATTATTTTGTCATTGATGTCAACAGATTGATTTTCTGATTCAGTATGATGTTGTCATATCTTAAGAAGTATGTATTGATGAGTACTAAGAGGTCGTTAAGTGACACCAAAAGGATGTGATAATAAGGGGAGAAATAAGTTATTCAATGGGCAACTATTACCGAGTTAGACAATGATGAGATCATGATGTTTTGATTGTTTTGATATCCTACATATGTTGTTGATTATAAGGTTAATACTATACTATGTCACTGAACAAAGAACCTAGTCGATAAACCCTAAGGAACCTAGTCGGTAAACCCTAAGGTTATCGATATCGGTTAAAGAAGGCAGAATGTCTACCGAGTAAAGTCCAGCATTAACTGAGTAACAACCAAGTTATAATAGATCGCATTGGATGGATAAAAGTGTTATTTAATGAAGGATGTTGATGAGCTGGAGTTGGATAAATGATTAGTATGTTGTGCATGAAGTTTGTTAAAGATCTATAGAAATGGAAAATATAGAAGGAAGATCTACAACACAGATTGAACCGCAATAACCTAGCACAAGTTCCTAGGAAGGAATGCAAGTTCCAAGGTGAGGTAAAACATTTTTCAGATCGAAGGATACATTGAACCTAGTCAAGATTGAAGATCTAATGGCTATGATTGATCATGGGAAATGTGATCAAGGAGATTAAGCGGTTAGCAAATTGTTTATAAATAAGAAATTGTTGATAAATAATGTATGCGGGCAAGTGTAAGCACAAGGATGCTACATAGTGATTACCGAGCATAGAAGCTTGAAGACCTATTTGAATAACAGAGTAGGGAGCCCAGCAGAGGGACAAGATAAGTCCTATGACAAGATTGTTTTGAGCAAATAGAATTTTCTTTAGCATTTTAGATGTGAATTTGCAGATATATTTTATTACTGTTATTTTGTAAGTGACAGAAAATCTGTTAACCGAGTGGACCTAACAGTCTTATGTGTAAACCCTCTAGCAGGTAACATTCTAGTTGAGTGTTTGAAATCCTTTGACAAGGTCACTTCTAACAAAGTGAAGATCCTAACAGATCTGAGGGAAATCCCTTAACCGGGTCACATCTAGCAATGTGTTTGTAATCTTTAACAGGATTTGCTTTTAACCGAGCATACTCTAGAAGAGTATATTTCTTAGTGAATCCGAAATCCCACAATGGTTTTTCCCTATTTGGGTTTTCACATTAAATCTAGTGTTATATGTGTTATGATGATTATGTGTTTATGAGTTAGCATGTTTAGCAGTTTTTGGTTATATTGCTGAAGTACAAGTTACCGAGGTTGAATCTATTGATTTTATGGAAGATTAAGTTTGTATGATTCACCCCCCCCTCTCATCTTGCTAGATATTGACATAAGAACTTTACAATTGGTATCGAAGCTATGGACTCTGGAAGAAAATTTTAAAGGTACTTGACGCAAAGATCCGAAGATGTATAAAAGGGATGCACCAAAGTTGAACAAGTCAAGTTTCTCCACATGGCAGAAAAGGATGAAGCTGCATTTATCAGGAATTGGAGAATATGCAACATATTATTTGTAGAATGATTATATACCACCAAGCACCAACCTGATGACCTTGGAAAAGATAAAGGAAAAGCAAGAACATATTCAAGCTATGATTGAAATAACATCAGCATTGACCGACTCAGAGTTTAATGATCTAGAAGGTTGTAATGATGCAAAAGCAATGTGGACCAAGCTCATATCTGTGTATGGTGGTCATGAACAGCTACAAAGAGCAAAAGTGGATAGTCTAAGAGGACAACTTGAATACATGAGAATGAATGAAGGAGAGAACATAACTCAGTACAGTACAAGGTTAAAGGAGACTGTCAATCAAATCAAAGGAGCAGGAGGAACTATTGAAGAAAAGGATGTAACATGTAAGTTGCTTAGAACACTTCTACCTGCTGATGCCATTCGAGTCTCTGTAATCAATGAACTAAGGTCTATACCAAATATGCCAGTTTCTTTGGATGCTACTATTGGTAAGCTACATGCATTTGAGTTAAGTAATTTTGATAATAGTGGGTCTTTGGTAAATAAAGTTGAGTCTGCATTCAATTCTTTTCATATTGGTGAATCTAATGATTACAATGATAGAATGACTAAGTATTCTGAAGGGAATCACAGTGGAGCAAGTGAAAGATTTCGTAAGAACATGGAAGAAGTGCACAAACTATATGAGGAAATCAAAAAGCAAGAAGAGTTTGAAGCATTATTAGCCAAAAGGTTACTGAGAGGAAAAGGTAAGTATAAAGGAAAGCTACCTTTAAAATGTTTTAATTGTGATAAAATAGGACATATGGCTTCTAACTTCCCTGACAAAGAATCTAGTGAAAAGAGAGAATACCAAGATGACAGATAGAAAGACAATCACTACAGAGGATGCCGAGATTCTAGAAGAAGAGACAAAAAGACATGCCGAGTAGTTGATGAGGAATCCAACGATGATAAATATGATGAAACTGATACATAGGAAGTTGTTTATGTGGCTATTAAAGATGGATCGGATGAAGAAAGGTATGAAGAAAAAGCCTTAATATCTCACATAAATAATAATGATTCTTGGATCATAGATAGTGGATGCTCACATCACATGACAGGTGATAAACACAAGTTTGTTAAATTAGAAGACTATGATGGAGGTTATGTAAGATTTGGTAATGATGCACCATGTCCGGTGAAAGGTAAAGGATCTATAACACTTCTTGACAATGCTAAATGTGATGATGTATATTGGGTTGAAGGTTTGAAATATAATTTGTTGAGTGTAGCACAGCTAAACAATACAGGATACCAAATAGAATTTCAGAAAGGATGTGTCAAAGTTCATGACAAACATGGAAAGTTGGCTACTATCGGGACACAAACAAAAGGTAATACATTTCATCTTGACTCAACTCGGAACAAGTGTCTTTATGCAAAGATAGATGATACCTAGTTATGGCATAAAAGGTTTTGTCATGTAAATTTTGATAATCTGATCAAAATAAGTAAGAAGCACCAAGTAAGAGGTCTACCAAGCCTTAAAAAACTTGAGAATGATATGTGTTGAGGATGCCAGATGGGTAAGATGACAAGATCAAGCTTTACAAGTAAGTCCTACACTTCTAAAGGAATTTTAGATCTAGTGCATATTGATCTTTTTGGTCCCATGAAAGTTCAAAGTTATTATGGTGACAAATATTTCATATTATTTTTGGATGATTACTCAATGATGATGTCAGTTATGTTTTTAAAAGAAAAATCGGAAGCTTTTCAAATGTTTAAATGGTACAAGGCAAGAGTTGAAAATGAAATAGGAAGACAACTGAAATGTCTTAGATCTGATAGAGGAGGAGAGTTCACTTCTAATGAATTTAACTTATTCTGCAATGATCATGGTATAAAAAGGCAAGTGTCTGCACCGAGAACACCTCAACAAAATGGAATAGCTGAGAGAAGAAATAGATCAATTGTAGATTGTGCCAGAACCCTGATGATAGAAAAGAGGGTACCTCAAACATTTTGGAGAGAAGCAATCAGCACTGTTGTTTACATCCTGAACCGAGTACAACTGAAGAAAGGAACTATGAAGACACCATATGAAATCTAGTATGACAAGAAACCTAATGTCAGTTATTTTAAAATATTTGGAAGTAGATGTTATGTTCACAAAGATGAAAGAAATGGAAAGTTTGATCAGAAAAGTGAAGAAGTAACATTTGTAGGTTATTATTCTAGAAGTAAAGCATTTAAATGTCTGATCAAATCATCTAACAAAATAGTAGAAAGTGCAAATGTGAAAATTGATGAGTTTGTAGAAAGAAATGATGAAGGAAATTCCAAAGAACCAGAAGATTATGAAGAATTTGTTTATGTTCAACCAAGAAATCCTACTGAGAGAGTTACTGAAGAAAATGAAGATATTGTCCAATAACCAAGTGATGAAGAAGATCATACAGAGCCTATCGAGCCTATATTAGCCAAATATGTCAGAAGACATCATGCAACAAGTCAGATTACAGGAGATAAGCATGATACAATGATGACAAGGAACAAACTGAGACAGAACACATGTCTCATATTTGAATTTGAACTGAGAATAGTAAAAGAGGCATTTAACAATGAGGATTGGGTAAATGCTATGACAGAAGAGATTGATCAAATCAAGAGGAATGAAACATGGACACTAGTCCCAAGACCGAAGGACAAAAATGTAATCGGTACAAAGTGGATTTTCAGAAACAAGCTAAATGAAAAAGGTGAGGTCATTTGAAATAAAGCAAGACTAGTTTGCAAAGGTTATGCTCAAGAAGAAGGAATAGATTATGGTCAGACTTTTTCATCTATGGCTCGACTTGAAGGAGTAAGAACATTGTTGGCATATGTTGCTTTCAAAAATTTCAAAGTATAACAAATGGATGTCAAATCTGCATTTTTGAATGGTATACTAGAAGAAGAAGTTTATATTGAACAACCTGAAGGATTTCTTGATGACAAGAGTAAAGATCAGGTATGTAAATTGAACAAAGCTTTATATGGTCTGAAACAAGCACCTAGAGCATGGTATGAAAGACTGCACTCTTATTTGATCAAGATTGGTTTTATAAGAACAAGTGAAAATAGCAATATGTACATGAAGAATGATGAGGACAATGGAATACTGATCTTAGCCATATTTGTTGATGATCTTTTTTTTTGTGGTAATGACTCCTTATGCAAAAACTTTGGAAATGAAATGTGCAAAGAATTTGAGATGTCATTAATTGGTGAGATCAAGTATTTTATAGGTTTACAGATACTGCAAATGAAAGATGAGATTTTCATTACTCAATCCAAGTACATAAAGGAAATCTTGAAGAAATTTGGAATGGACGACTCTAAACCTGTAAGTACTCCTATGACTAACAATTGTAAATTATCAAAGAATGATGAATCTGCATCTATTGATGAGACACTTTACTGATCTATGATTGGAAAGTTGCAATATGTTGTACACAATAGACCGGATATAGCACATGCAGTAGGTATTGTTGCAAGATTCTCTACAGATCCCAAAGAAACCCATATGACAGCAATTAAGAGAATTTTCAGATACCTGAGAGGCACTGAAGATTATGGCTTAGTATATGAAAAGAGGAATGATTTTGATTTAAAAGTTTATATTGATGCTGATTGGGCAGGAAACATTGATGATAGGAAAAGCACAAGTGGTGGAGCTTTCTTTCTGGGTGATAGACTAGTGATTTGGCTTAGCAAGAAACAAGGATGTATTTCACAGTCAACAACTAAAGCTGAATATGTCACTGCAGCATTGAATTGCACTAATATAGCATGGATAAAACAACTATTGGAAGGTATAAATGAAAAGGTTACCGAGCTAGTAACTATATTCTATGATAATACAAGTATCATTAACATTTCAAACAATCCGGTAATGCACTCTAAGACAAAACGTATTTCTATAAAGTATCATTATCTCCGAGAAGAAGCTCAAGAGAAGAAAGTTGTGCTGGAATATATCAATTCAAAGGAGCAAATAGCAAACATCTTCACAAAGCTACTGCCAAAGGACACTTTTGAGTATCTCAGAAGCAAGTTAGGGGTCCGACCCCTATCTTCTACTCACTGACAGCAATCGGTGAAAGCATCAATTTGATGACTCTATCAAATATGATTTGTGGGTTGATGTTGATTTATGCACTTTAGGAGGTTTTCTAAAGGTGTGCAGGAAATAGTGAATAGAGACAAGTTGCTCTGATCGAGACTGAGATGATACATGTGTAACACAGCAAAAGAGTTCATGATTTAGTTCTTTTACTGTTTGACATTGTTGTCAAAGGGGGAGAAGACTAAATGGAAGAGATAGACTAAATGGAGAAAATAACAGAAGACTAATGACAGGGGGGAAGACTTCAGAAGAAGTCTAACAGCAATCTGAATCCGAATCAGTAGAATAAATCAAGTTGGTATTGCCATTTAAAAGTTGGTATTGCCATCAATGCCAAAGGGGGAGATTGTTGGAATTTCAATAGAAGAAGATTATTGATATAACTAAAAAAGGATGATAACTATCTTTATAACATTATTTTGTCATTGATGTCAAGAGATTGATTTTTTGATTCAGTATGATGTTGCCATATCTTGAGAAGTATGTATTGATGAGTATTAAGAGGTCTGTAAGTGACACAGAAAGGATGTGATAATAAGGGGAGAAATAAGTTATTCAATGGGCAACTATTACCGAGTTAGACAATGATGAGATCATGATGGTTTGATTGTTTTGATATCCTACATATGTTGTTGATTATAAGGTTAACACTATACTATGTCACCGAACAAAGAACCTAGTCAGTAAACCCTAAGGAACCTAGTCAGTAAACCCTAAGGTTATTGATATCAGTTAAAGAAGGCAGAATGTCTACCGAGTAAAGTCTAGCATCAACCGAGTAACAACCAAGTTATAATAGATCACATTGGATGGATAAAAGTTTTATTTAATGAAGGATGCTGATGAGCTAGAGTTGGATAAATGATTGGTATGCCGCGCATGAAGTTTGTTAAAGATCTACGGCAATGGAAAATATAGAAGGAAGATCTACAACACAGATTGAACCACAATAACCTAGCACAAGTTCCTAGGAAGGAATGCAAGTTCCAAGGCGAGGTAAAATGTTTTTTAGATCGAAGGATACATTGAACCTAGTCAAGATTGAAGATCTGATGGCTATGATTGACCATGGAAAATGTGATCAAGGAGATTAAGCGGTTAGCAAATTGTTTATAAATAAGAAATTGTTGATAAACAATGTATGTAGGCAAGTGTAGGCACAAGGATGCTACATAGTGACTACCGAGCATAGAAGCTTGAAGAACTGTTTGAATAACAGAGTAAGGAGCCCAGTAGAGGGACAAGATAAGTCCTATGACAAGATTGTTTTGAGCAAATAGAATCTACTTTAGCATTTTAGATGTGAATTTGCAGATATATTTTATTACCGTTATTTTGTAAGTGACAGAAAATCTCTTAACTGAGTGGACCTAATAGTCTTATGTGTAAACCCTCTAGCAGGCAACATTCTAGTTGAGTGTTTGAAATCCTTTGACAAGGTCACTTCTAACAAAGACAAGGTTGAAACTGTTGATTTTATGGAAGATTAAGCTTGTATGACTCACCCCCCCCCCCCCCTCTGATCTTGTTAGCTATTGACATAAGAACTTTACATTAGACTCTCTTTGTGTTCTTTGTTCAGAACTTCTTCCTCCAAAGCCTCCCCTATGGCCTCTATTGACTTTTCCTCTACCTTTGCCCCTATTGCTACTTGAGTCATGTCTTCTTTTCAGTTTTTCCTCCACTTTAAGGGCAAGTTGATAGGTTTCATGAACTATTTTTGGGCTCATCAAACTAATTTCTTCTTAGATATTCCACCGTAGACCATTTAGGTACCTAGCAACCTTGAGACTCTCTTCTTCCACCACATGAGATCTAAGGTTAAGTTTATGAAATTCCTCCATATAGCTACAGACATCAAGGTCTTTTTGTCTCTTCCAATGAATTTGCACTTCATAGTGATCAGGGAGATAGACTTCTTTGATTTTGACTAACATCCGTTTCCAAGAAGAGATGGGTGCTTTGCCCATTTTATTCCTCTCATCCTAGACTTGGCTACCTTGACACTTTGGGCTTCAGTTATGCCTTCACATTCAAAATGGTTCTTCATGTCTTCTATCCATTCTAGGACCACTTGTGTTTCCATCTTACCAGTGAACAATGGCAATCATTCTAGTGATTTACAACTCAAGGATTTCAACGCCTTCAGGAAAGGTTCTTGCTCTAGGATAGGATTAGGTTCAGGCACTTTTTCTATCTCTAACACTTCTTAACCCTTCCCTTCTGCTCCTTCAACCTTTACCAACACTTCATCTGCCTTGGTTTTAATTGCACCAAGCTTATTCTCCAATTCAATCAGCTTTTCTTTCAGGAGTTTATTCTCTTCCTCCTGATCATCCAATTTTCTTCCCAACTCTATATTGGTCACCATTCTATTGTCTCCTATAGATTCCACTGAGGACATCAACTTTTCTAGCCCAAATCTTATAGGCTCTAATACCAATTTGGTGGGGTTCACCTAGTTTGCTTAACACTTCACCTAGTTGGTGTTGCTTAGTTCCACCAACTCACCAAACCTAGTTTCTCTCTAGACCTCCAATTCCTTCTCAATATATTCTAGGTCTTGACTCTTGACCATTATAAGGTGTTTACTTCAAGTGTTTTGGCTAGGAACCCTACCAATTCACAGTGCTTCCCAGGTGCTCAATTATGGCTTCTTGGCATCAACTTGTCAAATTGACCTCCTACTGGTGTGAGATGATGCAGAGGTGTGGAGGTGGCTACTAATATTTTTTGAATGAATTTACGGTCCATTTGAGGTTAGCAATTATTAGTTTTCTTACTAATTTCAAAATCTTGCCTAGAAAAGGGCTACAAGGAATGAGCCCCAATTAGGCCTCCAAAATCCGGTTTTTTTAGGGCTTGGGTGAAAACGGTCCAAAAGACCCCCTAGCAAGTTTGTATTTTCTTCAAAGATACACTTAACCTCAAAGTATTTTTGTGTTTTTGGATTCTTGTTTCACCGTACAATGTGTTAACCCCAAAATGAGGGTTTTGAAGGGTTTCTAGGCCTTCTAGCTGGCAATGATTGATCAAGTTGGGGTTTAGGAATCAAATGACTTTGTCAAGGATTCTTCTTGCATTGGAAACTCTTCCCCAACTCCATGGGCCCCTCCAAAATCATAGATAGTGATATGGAATTCACCCCTACACTTAGCACTTCAATTTCACCTTATTTTCTCTAGTCAGGTTGCTCCTGGACTCGCCTAGAACAAGGTGACAGTCACATTGAAACTCATCTCCAGCTTCTGCCACTGCATATGTACATTTTATAGGTGGTTTCCCTCCATTTACCAACTAGCCATGATGGTACTACATGTGGAACTCATGGGGCAACCATTTTTACAAAAAAACTACTATATACAAGCCAAAACTGGTTGTTTACAAACCAAAGCAAGAAAATACCAAAATAAACTATCTACAAAACTTGAAATAGAACCAAAAATACTATAACACAATAGAGAAACTCAGTCCATTGCTGGATCAATGGATTCAATCCATTTTCAATTACAAAATGAGTAAAATCAAGCCAAAATGCTGCCAACTAGTCTGAAAATGAGTAGTTTCAGATTGTTGAACTTACATAACACATTCTCCAGCCTTGTTAACCATGAAAGAGAGGGTATTTATATTTTTTCCATGTGTGGATTCATCCTAGGGAGTTGGACAATCCCTAACTCCATCGCTAACCAATTCAGGACAAAAGTGTTGGCATTATAACAGACAAGGAAGATTGTTGGCATTTCAATAAGGATATTGAGAAGGTTGTTGATGATTATGGATATAACTGATTAAGGATGTTTACTATCTTAATACTATTATTTTTTCATTGATGTCAAGAAATTGATTTTCTAATTCAGTATGATGTTGCCATATCTTAAGAAGTATGATTTGATGATTATAAAGATGTCAGTAAAAGACACAGAAAGAATGTGATGAATAAGGGGAGGAATAAGCTATTCAATGGGCAACTATTACCGAGTTAGACAATGATGAGATCATGATGTTTAGATTTTTTTGATATCCTACATATGTTATTGATTGTAAGGTTAATACTATACTATGTTACTGAGCAAAGAACCTAGTCGGTAAACCCTAAGGTTATCACTATCGGTTAATGAAGGCAGAATGTCTACCAAGTGAAGTTTAGTATTTACCGAGTTGCAACTGAGTAATAACTGAATGCATTGAATGAATAAAAGCATTATTTAATGAAGGAAGCTGATGAGTTGGGTATGATTAAATGATTGGTATGTTGTGCATGAAGTTTGTTAAGAATCTATGGCAAAGGAAAATCGTCAGGAAGATCTACAACTCAGATTGAACCGCAATACCCTAGCACAAGTTCCAAGAAATGTATGCAAGTTCCAAGGTGGGGTAAAATGTTTTCAGATCAAAGGATACATTGAACCTAGTCAAGTTTGAAGATCTGATGGCTATGATTGATCATGGGATATGTGATCAAGGAGATTAAGCAGTTGGCAAGTTGTTTATAAATAACAAATTGTTGATAAATAATGTATGCAGGCAAGTGTATGCACAAAGATGCTACATAGTGATTACTAAGCAAAGAATCTTGAAGCCCTGTTTGAATAATAGAGTATAGAGCCTAGCAGATGGACAAGATAAGTCCTATTGTATTGAGCAAATAAGAATCTACTTTAGCATTTTTAGATGTGAAGTTGCAGATAGATTTTTATTACTGTTATTTTGTAAAGTGAAAGAAAATCTCTTAAAAAGAGTGGACTTAACATTCTTATTTGTAAAACCCTCTAGCAAGGTGACATTTTGATTGAGTATTTGAAATACTTTAACAAGGTTACTTCTAACAAGGTGGAGATCCTAACAGATCTGAGGGAAATCCCTTAACCAGGTCACATCTAACAATGTGTTTGTAATTTTTAACAGGATTTACTTTTAACCGAGCATACTCTAGAAGAGTATATTTCTTAATGGGTCTGAAATCCCACAGTGGTTTTTCCCTATTTGGGTTTCCACGTTAAATCTGGTGTTATGAGTGTTATGATGTTTATATGCTTATGAGTTTGCATGTTTAGCAGTTCTAGTTATATTGCTAAAGTATATGTTACTGAGGTTGAATCTGTTATTTTTATTCAAGGTTAAGTTTGTATGATTCAACCCCCCCCCCTCTCATCTTATTAGCTTGGCATCTGTACTAAACATTTAGTATCAGAACTATCAATTGGTATCAGATCTTTGGACTCTAGAAGAAAATTTTAAAGTTACTTGAGGCAAAGTATAAGAGAGATGCACCGAAGCTGAGCAAGTCAAGTTCTCTACATGGTAGAAAAGGATGAAGCTGCACCTATCAGGAGTTGGAGAATATGTTGTATATTATTTGGAGAATGATTTCATTACACCGAGCACCTATCCATTGCCAATGGAAGAGATAAAGGCAAAGCAAGAACATATTCAAGCAATGATTGAAATAACATCTGCATTGACCGACTCAGAGTTTAATGATCTAGAAGGCTGCAATGATGCAAAGGCAATGTGGGACAAGCTCATATCTGTGTATGGTGGAGATGAACATGTTCAAAGAGCAAAAGTGGACAGTCTAAGAGGACAACTTGAATCTATGAGGATGAATGAAGGTGAGAACATAACCCAGTACAATACAAGACTAAAGGAGATTGTCAATCAATTCAAAGGAGCAGGTGGAACTATTGAAGAAAAGGATATAACAAGTAAGTTGTTAAGAACCCTTCTACCAGCTTATGCAATCCGAGTCTCTGCAATCAATGAATTGAGGTCTGTACCCAATATGTCAGTTTCTTTAGATGCTACTATTGGTAAGCTACATGCATTTGAGTTAAGTAACTTTGATAACAGTGGGTCATTGGTAAATAAAGTTGAGTCTGCATTTAGTTCTTTTCATATTGGTGAATCTGATGATTACAATGATAGAATGAGTAAGTACACTAAAGGGGATCACAGTGGAGCAAGTGAAAGATTTCACAAGAACATGGAAAAAGTGCACAAAATGTATGAGGAAATCAGAAAGCAAGAAGAGTTTGAAGCACTATTAGCTAGAAGGTTACCAAGAGGCAAAGGTAAGTATAAAGGAAAACTACCTTTGAAATGTTTTGATTGTGATAAGATAGGACATATGGCTTCTAACTATCCTGACAAAGAATCTACTGAAAAGAGAGATTACCGAGATGAGAGATAGAAAGATAATCATTACAGAGGACACCGAGATTTTAGGAGAAGAGATATAAAGTCATGCCTAATAGCTAATGAGGAATCCAATGATGATAAATCAGATGAAACTGATACAGAGGAAGTAGTTTATGTGGCTATCAAAGATGGATCAGATGAAGAAAGGTATGAAGAAAAAGCCCTAATATCTCACATAAATACTAATGATTCTTGGATCATAGATAGTGGATGCTCACATCACATGACAGGTGATAAACACAAATTTGCTACATTAGAAGATTATGATGGAGGCTATGTAAGATTTGGTAATGATGCACCATGTCCGGTAAAAGGTAAAAGATCTATAACACTTCTTGACAATGCAAGATGCAATGATGTTTATTGGGTTGAAGGTTTGAAATACAATTTTTTGAGTGCAGCACAGCTAAACAATACAAGATACCAAATAGAATTTCAGAAAGGAATTGTCAAAGTTCATTACAAGCATGGAAAGTTAGCTACTACCAGGACACAAACAAAAGGTAACACATTTCACCTTGACTCAATTCAGAACAAGTGTTTGTATGCAAAGATAGATGATACCTGGTTATGGCATAAAAGGTTTTGTCATGTAAATTTTGATAATCTGATCAAAATAAGCAAGAAGCACCGAGTAAGAGGTCTGCCGAGTCTTGAGAAACCTAAGAATGCTATGTGCTGAGGATGCCAGATGGGTAAGATGACAAGATCAAGCTTTACAAGTAAGTCCTGCACTTCTAAGGGAATTTTAGATGTTGTGCACACTGATCTTTGTGGTCCTATGAAAGTTCAAAGTTATTATGGTGATAAATATTTCATATTATTTCTGGATGATTACTCAAGGATGATGTCACTAATGTTTTTAAAAGAAAAATCAGAATCTTTTCAAATGTTTAAATGGTACAAGGAAAGAGTTGAAAATGAAATAGGAAGACAACTGAAATGTCTTAGATCAGATAGAGGAGGAGAGTTCACATCTGATGAGTTCAACTTATTTTGCAATGATCATGGTATAAAAAGACAAGTCTCTGCACTGAAAACTCCACAACAAAATGGGATAGCTGAGAGAAGAAATAGATCTATTATGGATTGTGCCAGAAACTGAGTACAACTGAAGAAAGGAACATTGAAGACACCATATGCGATTTGGTATGACAAGAAACCTAATGTAAGTTATTTTGAAATCTTTGGAAGTAGATGCTATGTTCACAAAGATGATAGAAATGGCAAGTTTGATCAGAAAAGTGAAGAAGGAACATTTATAGGTTATTCTTCTAGAAGTAAAGCATTTAAATGTCTAATCAAATCATCTAACAAAATAGGAGAAAGTACAAATGTGAAAACTGATGAATTTGCAGAAAGAAATGATGAAGGAAATTCCAAGGAATCGGAAGATTATGATGAATTTGTCTATGTTCAACTGACAAGTCTTACCGAGAAAACTGTTGAAGGAAATGAAGAGAATATTCAGTTACCAAGTGATGAAGAAGATCATACAGAGCCTATCGAGCCTGTATTAGCCAAGTATGTCAGAAGACATCATGCATCAATTCAGATTATAGGAGATAAGAATGATCCAGTGATGAAAAGGAACAAACTAAGATAGAACACATGTCTGATATCTGAATTTGAACCGAGGATAGTGAAAGAGGCATTTAACAGTGAAGATTGGATAAATGCTATGACAGAAGAGATTGATCAAATCAAGAAGAATGACACATGGATACTAGTCCCAAGACCGAAGGACAAAAATGTAATCGGTACAAAGTGGATTTTTCAGAAACAAGCTGAATGAAAAAGGTGAGGTCATTAAAAATAAAGAAAGACTAGTTTGCAAAGGTTATGCCCAAGAAGAGGGAATTTATTATGGTGAGACTTTTGCACCTGTAGCAAGACTTGAAGGAGTAATAACATTGTTGGTATATGTTGCTTACAAGAATTTCTAGGTATATCAAATGGATGTCAAATCTGCATTTCTGAATGGTATATTAGAAGAAGAAGTTTTTATTGAACAACCTAAAGCATTTGTTGAAGACAAGATTAAAGATCAGGTATGTAAATTGAACAAAGCTTTATATGGTCTGAAACAAGCACCTAGAGCATGGTATGAAAGATTGCACTCTTATTTAATCAAGATTGGTTTTATAAGAACAAGTGAAAATAGTAATATGTACATGAAGAATGATAAAAATGGAATACTGATCTCAGCCATATTTGTTGATGATATTATCTTTTGTGGGAATGACTCTCTATGCAAGAACTTTGGAAATGAAATGAGCAAAGAATTTGAGATGTCATTAATTGGTTAGATAAAGTATTTTATAGGTTTACAAATACTACAAATGAAAGATGAGATTTTCATTACTCAATCCAAATACATAAAGGAAATCTTGAAGAAATTTGGAATCGAGGATTCAAAACAAGTAAGTACTCCTATGACTACCAACTGTAAATTATCAAAGAATGATGAATCTGCATCTATTGATGAGACACTTTACCGATCCATGATTGGAAAGCTACAATATGTTGTTCACAGCAAGCCAGATATAGCACATGAAGTAGGTATAGTTGCAAGATTCTCTGCAAATCCCAAGGAAACACACATGACAGCAATCAAGAGAATTTTTCAGATACTTGAAAGGCACTGAAGATTATGGCTTAGTATATCAGAAAGGAAATGTTTTTGATTTAAAAGTTTAATACTGATGCTAATTGGGCAAACAACAATGATGACAGGAAAAGCACAAGTGGAGGAGCTTTCTTTTTAGGAGAAAGACTAGTGAGTTGGCTTAGCAAGAAACAAGGATGTGTTTCACAGTCAACAGCAGAAGCTGAATATGTTGCTGCAACATTGAATTGTACCAATATAGCATGGATCAAACAACTATTGGAAGGTATAAATGAGCAAGTTACCGAGCCAGTAACTATATTCTGTGACAATACTAGTGCCATTAACATTTCAAAGAATCTTGTTATGCACTCTAAGACAAAGTACATCTCTATCAAATATCATTATCTTAGAGAAGAAGCTCAAGAGAAGAAAGTGGTGTTGGAGTATGTTAGCACAAAGGAACAAATAGCAGATATCTTCACCAAGCCACTACTAAGGGACACTTTTGAGTATTTTAGAAGTAAGTTAGGGGTCCTACCCCTATCTTCCATTCACTGATCGAGTTCGGTGAAAGCATCAATTTGATGACTCTGTAGAATATCTTTTAAGAGTTGATGCTGATTTACACACTTTAGGATGTTTTCTAAAGGTGTGCAGGAAACAAATACAGGGAACAAGAATTGAAGACAAAATGCTCTGATCGAGACTAAGTTGACACATAACAGTAGGAAATCACTTCATACAGGAAGAAATTATGTTTTAGTTCTTTACTTTTTGGCATTGTTGTCAAAGGGGGAGAAGACTAATGTA